>NW_022681444.1:3310000-3405000 GCF_009764315.1 Trachypithecus francoisi
TTATTCGGTGAGACTTTCATACATTAGAATGATGAATTGAAAGCAGAAATGGGAAAAAGACTGCAATGCAATGAAAATTTAATCAGCGTCTTCTGCTGCTTTAATAAGGCAAATAATTCTTATTGGCCGCTGTGTTAAGGTTTCTAATATTTAATTCATAACAAACCTTGCATTATTCTGCAGTAGCATCGACAGATCCACTTTGCTGCCTGCCAACAGGCAACCATAAAAACTTAAAAGCAGATGTAAATGTCTAAAACAAGGAGAATGATTAGATCTAAAGCGGTCAGAAAAATCAACAATATTGTGAAAGAGTTTGATGGATCTCTATATTTAGTGATGCAAAAATGATATTAATTAAACTCACTTGAGCAGATTTTTTTTGGACTTAGAGATAACCTTTTACAAAGCATAGCCTTTAGTGCCTGGCCAAAGACTTGGAAAGAAAGCAAATGTCAATAAAGCTTTGGTAGTAAGCCTCTTTAAACTGGACACAAACTGTGCCATTTATATTGGAAGTATCTGGTTTATATTCCTTTGTATATGCAGTCTCTCAGCAAATACAGTGCTGAAATTGAGCCAATGGCATAAAATATTTTATCTTCAATTAGCCCAGTTTGAGAAAAGCAATAGCTTTTGCAGTCTAATTTTTCTCTGAAATGCTGTTTGTGGGGGGAAAAAACTGTCACAGGATTACAAGGAATATGTTTTTATTTGATAACCTGAATTTAATGATTTTCTAATAATAGCATTAATCTTTCTAGATTACCATCTTTTTGTGTGAGGTTGTGTTGGGCATTAAGTTTGAACCTGCAGAAATGAACAAAAAGATATTGTTACCGATTACATGTAAACAGCCTGAATCATTCAAAGGGATATGGAGAAGAGTATTTCTATAGCGTGAAGCCAGAGAAAATGGCAACCTGCCAAAGCTAGGTGCAAGCTCTTGTTACATGGAAGGGTTGGGCCTGTTCTCATTTCTTCTTGAAATGGCTTAATTGGTGTCAGCACCCCAGGGATAAAGGCCTCTAACACTGAAATCCACACGATTCACCCTGTCTCTGCTCAGTGTAGAGAAACTGGTAACAACTGGTGGTGAATGAGGAGTGAACGGTGCTGTAACAATACTCGATGATGTTTGGGATGACAGAAATTAATACGCACTTGCTTGAAGAAAGCAATGATTAATGGCAGTGAGCACGGGAACGCTGTCCCTCCTTTTACTCCACTTTGATGGGGATTGAAAAGCAAAAGGCTGTTTTCATTCTCTGTGGAAAGCAGAGGTCACACAGAGTACATTATAGCAATTTTTCCTCTCTGGTTTTTTTATTTCATAAATATTATGATAAGCATAGATTAGATAGATTTTTTTTGTGGAAGCCTAAAAGGATATTTTATGTCACTTAAACATTGTTGTTTATGCATAAAGAAATCACACATTCTTTTCTTCACTTGTTAGATCATTTCCCTTCATGTCAGAATAATTAGTGTAATTAGGAATTTTAAAAGCCCACAAACATGAAATTGTATTAATGCTGCTTACTAATTTACAACTGGAATCAAAAGAGCTTAGTTTTCTAAAGACTGCAAGGACAGAGTGGGGATAGGAGTGTTGCAGGGGCTTTCACCTTTTTCCTGCCCCTCCCCCTGGTTTTTCTCGGTGAATGTTTGACGTAAATATATTTTGCAAGGTACTTGCACTTGTCAGCAGCTTTCTTAGCCATTTGATAAAGATTCTTTATTCTACAAGAAAGCCTGAAATAACAGAACTGTACTTTGGATAATGAATTCTTCATCTGTGGAGAACTTTAAAACAAAGTACAGTGTTGGCATTTTTTTCTTTTGAGTGAGAAGGCTGATATATCTTTTGGATCCGACAGGAAGACATAAATTAATAGAGTTCTGGAGTTCAGTTTCTCATTAATAATCCATTTTGTCATGGTTCTTGGCATTGTCAGCCTAGTAGCTGGTTCATATTTTGCTAACGGATAAAAGCAGATTATGTCTTAAGGCACAAAGCAAGAATAAAGAGTTTATCGCCTTTTGGGGGAACTACATGCTATAAGAAAAATAGTGTTTTGCAAAAAGTTTCAATTTTTAGTTAGAAATACGCTACATTTTTCTAAGGTGAAGCTGTTATTTTAAGATCTGCAATGTTCTTGGAACCTTAGGATATTAGAGTTTTAGATCATTGCTTAGAGTTGCCTTTGCTGATTGTTTGCAAAGGTTTGCTTTTTAGGGACAGTTACGTTAGATTTAAGCTTGTTTTTATATTTTATTTTTAGAACTCTATATATTGGGATATAATTATAGTTCAAAGAGAAATGCAGAAAAATCACTCTTCCTCTCCTTGCACTGATTTGTCCAGATATTCTGTTACCTCTGCCTAGTTTTGTAGACATGGGGTTCTTGATGGCTACTGTGAAGGCTGCAGAGTCTAGCCATCTAAGAAATCCAATCAATAAAATTAAAATAAAAGCCTTATTTTTAATTTTATAATCCTCAAATTACCTTTTTTAATAAAGGCTTCAGAAGCAGATTATATACAGATATTGACCCTGGTAACAGGTTCTCGTCAATGTCATCATTTAAAGTTGCTTATATTGGTGTTTTAAAGATATTAGTTTTTTTTTGTTTGTTTGTTTGTTTGAGAGAGTGTCTCACTTTGTTGCCCAGGCTGACTGGAGTGCAGTGGTGCAGTCATGGCTCACTGCAACCTCTGCCTCCTGGCTCAAGTGATCTTCCCACGTCAGCCTCCCAAATAGTCGAGACTACAGGCGCACGCCACTGCGCCCTGCTAATTTTTGTATTTTTTTGTAGAGGCTGTTGTTCACCGTGTTGCCCAGGCTGGTCTCAAACTCTTGAGCTCGGGTGATCTGCCCACCTTGGCCTCCCAGAGTGCTGGGATTACAGGTGTGAGACACAGCGCCCAACCAAGAAATTAGTTCTTATAAAAATTGAAACAATACACCCTCCTGATACCTGATAATATGGTTACTGGCCACTTGAGACCCCACATTTAAAGGGCAGAAAACTAGTTGGAGGGTTGTGAATACAAATACTACCTGTATTTTTCTTCTTTACTTAAAAATATTTATTTTTAGTGTATTGTTTATATTGCAAGTCTTTTACAGGCACATTCTTAGAAATAGACAACTAAAAATATATTTCATCTGTAAAACTTGGGTCTTGTACTACCATTCCCAATTATCACTATTTTTTTGTTGTTGTTCATTTTTAAAGCTCCAAAGTAACTCATGTGGGATGTGCAGTCATAAATCTAGACTTGATTATTGAGGTAACAAGCTGTGGGAAAAAAGAGAAGAGTTTGGGTATAAGATGATGTAAGGAGTATTATGATTGAATGGAGAGAATAATGGGAGATTTTATTTATCTACTTAGGGCTTATTCTTATTATAATTTATAAATTTGATATTTTCTGAGTCATTAAAGTTTATCACTGGATAAAATTGGCCTAAGTTAATACTGATAGTGGTATGTTACAAAAATTCATTTAGGAATGGGAGGATTATTTTTATTTTAGTTTTCATTCTTGAAGGGACTATAAGTTCTTCGAGGGCAGGGTCTATCTGTCCATCTATTTTTTTAGCACACAGAAACTGCTCAGTAATGTTTTTAAATAAATGCATGCCTTCTTTGTGCATTATTGGATATGTATCTGCTGAACACATTAAATCTGATATTATATTCTTCTAATTCTTTATATAGAAATTTATCTTAATTATAGCAACTATATACGTACAGTATAAGAAAACTGCCATAGCTACCTACCTGGATCCTAAGTAATTTATATGTAAATTATTTGTAAAGTAATTTATATGTATTACTGCTCCATTGCTATCATTAATGATAATATTTTAAAAATAGAAAAATCTGTGGTGAAAACTCCTGGTAACATACTTGAAGTTGAATATTCACCTTTGAAGTTTTAAATTAAAACTATGATAATAAGCAATCTGTTTCCTAGCAAGAAAATATTTGTGTGTTTCCAAATTGTAGGGTTGAATTAGGACGATTTAAGACTTGTTTCTCTATAGAGTTGGGAAGGACATTTGTTTTAGTACATTATAATGAAATCTTAAAGAGTAGATTTTGACAAGAGACATTTTGCTGACACAGAATATTTTGTTCATTTTGACTCTCAAATAAGTTCTTCTGTCATAATGATTGATTTATATTCATTTTAGACTGTACAGTTTCCTAGCCGAGTTTTCTATCTATAAGGTACAGAAATCACTGTTTAAGTTAATGATAAATTAAATAATTATCTTCAAAGGTGACAGATGGGTCACGTGTATTTGACTAGTCCAAAGATTAACCTAAGAGTAGTTAAATAAAAATGTACTATGATTATGAGTTATTGAAATGAATGCTAATTTTAAATTTAGCATGATTAGGAACAGAATATAGTAAGGTATCATTTACTTAATTGCTATAGTTTTTTGTTCTTTTAGACTTACTTGACTTCTCTGTGTTACAGTCATTGTTGAACTGTTTACTTCCTATTTTGAATCAACCACTGATGTGTTGCTGTCACTCATCAGGTGGAAAGACCTGGAAAATTATATTTTATATTCACTTGCTTTGTTAACAGTAACCCTTAACAGCATTTTGAAACAGTTAAAAAATAAAACTCCAATTGTTTATAATGGAAAGCCATTGGAAGTAATTTTGTCATGGATTCTCTTAGTTGTAATACTAAAGACCAATTCAAGTGACTGGTGAATTTGGTGAATGCTAAGTGGTGAGTTAGGCTAATATATATTTCTGAATCTCAATCATTAAACCAATAGCATTAAACCAACTGCCAAGTATTTTGCTTCATGAAAACCATTAAGACATGGAAAGCTCATAACTATTTGGCTGGTGAATATTTTATTCTGATTTTGTCCTTATTCTTAAAAAGTCATGTAATTCAAAAATCTGCCCTTTCTTCAATGTAATAGTTAATATCTGTTCATACCATCATTCACAAGTATCTATGCTTGTGGTACTCCAGAAAGCTGTAGTGCAGGGAATCTTTAATCTGTTTTTTGGTGTCGTTTCCTATGTGAACGTGATAAAAGCAGTGGACCCACTGCTCACTTTCTAGAAAGGTGCACATACTCATACAAGTTTGAATACAGTTTCAGGGAGTTTATACCTTGAATATCATTCATGGATCCCTCATGGATACCATGGACCTTGGGTTAACAACAGCTTTGTAGAGGTAGACTTTTAAAAAAATTACATTTTGTCCAAATTTGTAACTGCAGTCCACTTTCTTCTGAGAAGCCTAGTGGATCTGCTTTCTACCCAGTGGTTTCTGAGTGTAGTGAATCTTTGATTGTACTGAGGGGAAAGAATCAGGAAAATGGAATAGAACAATTACATGAAAGGGAGGAGCAGGCTAGCAATGAGACTCAGGTACTAGTAGGACAAGAGAAAAAGGTCGGGGAGGTTAGAAGAGGGAAATCTGAAATTAGGGACATGAGTTGTTGAAGGATTTATTTGGTAATTAGCATATATTACCTTGTAAGAATGATACAAAAAAAAAAAGTACTGGTTTATGACCTAGATGATACAAGGTCATTGTGGGTGGTGGGGGGCAAGTTTGTCTTTTTGGTAAATGTTTTCTTATTTCATGTTGCTTTATAGGGATTTAATTTCTGCTATGTGATAGAATTCTTCTAAGATACATGCTGTCCGTGTGTATATAAAATAAGTAGATGATTTCTTGGGTTAGAATCTGTATTTAATTTGTTAAACTTTCCTATGTAAAGACTTTTGAGGAAAATATTTGTGTCATTTATTCTCAAACTATTTGATCTTAGGACTCCTTTATACTCCTAAAATAATTTTTGTTTATACGAGTTTAATTTCTATCACTATTTATTGTATTAATAATTAAAACAAATTTTTAAAACATTAAGTTAATTTAAAAATTAAAATCATAGTTCTATTACGCTAGCACAAATAGTTTTATTACAATTATCAGCTTGTTATATGTTATCCTAAACAGCATTTTCTGAAACAAAACTAAGCAAAACTAAATGATAAGAAGAATAGCATTGTTTTACATTTTTGCAAATCTTTTAAATGTCAGGCTTAATGGAAGATGACTGGATTCTTATATCTGCCTTTGCATTCAGTCTGTCATATGGTTGATGTATATGAAGAAATATCTGGCCTCATACAGATACATAATTGGAAAAGGAAAGAGTATTTTAGTAGCCATTAGAGATCACTGTGGCTGTTCTTTTTTCATACTGTACTAAAACTTGACAAGTGATTACTTCAAGTGTGGAATCTGAAGCCATCTCAATAAACTTTTTCTATTTTGTTTCATTAAAATCTACTGATCTAACTGGTATTTTGAATGGCTTTTCTACCCCTGCATGATGTTATAACATCATGTCTTGGTCATTTGGAAAATATTGGTTCACTGTTTACTCAATATCTTACATGTGTTAACACATTGGATTATACTGTGTCAAAAAATTACATTTGTTGGCTGGGCATGGTGGCTTATGCCTGTAATCCCAGCACTTTGGGAGGCTGAGGCGGGCAGTTCACCTGAGGTCAGGAGTTTGAGATCAACCTGGCCAACATGGAGAAACCTCCTCTATTAAAAATACAAAAGTTAGCTTGGCGTGGTAGCACATGCCTGTAATCCCAGCTACTTGGGAGGCTGAGGCAGGAGAATCTCTTGAACTTGGGAGGCTGAGGTTGCAGTGAGCCGAGATTGTGCCACTGTACTCCAGCCTGGGCAACAGAGCAAGACTCCTTCTCAAAAAAAAAAAAAAAAAGAAATTACATTTGTTAATATTACCACCAAACTTATCAGGAAAGTTTTTAAGTACTGGGAAACTTTCATATTTACAGTGGAAGACACAGTATTTCAAAATTCTAATTTTTGCTTGAAAGCGTGAATTTTATTATTAGCACCAAAACTGTTTATTGTTTTACTTGAAGTATAGGTTTACTTGGTTTCTTTTTGAAAAAAGGTCTGCCAAAATATCTAAGCTGAAATATCCATAATTTGTTAATTTTTTTTTTTAAGCATCTAGTTCAGCTTGCAACTCACAGTTATTCAAGTGCTTTCCTCACACTTGGCATGCAGCCTAAGTGCTTTGTGGATAATTTATATTTTGTCACAGAATATTAAAAAGACACAGTGAAGGTGTGATTGAGTTAATAATTTTTACTGTTTCGTCAAGGGCATTGTGAAGTGAAATTGGCCTTTAAAAAAATTTAAGTGCCTAGTGGTAAAGAATACGTTGTTAGTATAGTGTGGTGCCACTGTCTTGCTTTGTGCAATGGTGCCAGCAGTTTTATCCACCTTTGCTTTGTGCACCATCAGGATAAATGTCAACACAGTGAAAAAGACCAATATCTTATTACCGTAAAAATAATTTTAAGTTTGTGGACTCCTGAAAGGGTCTCAGGGACCGCTAGGGGTCCATGGACACTGTTTCAGAACTGCAAGTCTGTGTAAAGTGAAATGCTTATGTAATATAATTTGCTCTGAGAGCATTATTTTATTTTCATCTGTAGTATCTATACAGAAAGATTACCTTACCTGGAAAGAAACAGGTTTTTAGTATGCTGATCTAAAGGCAACAGAATACATCCTCAAGCCATTAGCGTGATCCTCTTAGGGTATTTGTTAAGTGCCTACACAAATATGATATTCTGCTGAATATTCTTCAGTGTGGAAACAGCTCCTTCCCTTGGAAGGCAGACCCTGTAATCAGTCTTGACTGCACACATAAAGGGAAAAAAAGGATAGATCCACAGATCACATTTTGTTGGATCATAGTTTTCCATACAGAACTAGTGTAAGCTTTCTGGGGTTCCTGGGCAAGCCTTAGAGTGATTATTTACAAAATAAGGAAGTTGGACTAGGAGATTTCCAAGGCCTTTTTCAGCTTAATATTCTGATTCTTTGACTTTTTTTTTTTTAACTGAGTTGTTTGTTAATTAGCTCCTAACCACTTATTAATTTATTTAAGCTCAACTGGTTAGGTATAATTTGTTGCTATCACATTGGTTAAGCAGTAATGTTGTTTTGCAGTATTGAAAAATGGATTACATAGAAGAGGAAATGGAAGGGAATTGTAAATGAAGAAAGCTTCTACAAGCAAGTGAATTTTAAGTGGCAAGGAAGAAGAAATTTGGATGATGGGGGGATGTACATTGCAGTGTATTTAATGTATCTCTGAATTCAGAGTCTTTATAGCCTATACCAGAATAGCAGAGAAGGAAAAATTGAGTTCAGAAATAACACTAAGGCCTGTAAGTTAAAGAATCTACCAGTAATATTCTCTGATAGTGACATGTGTAATATGAACTGTTGAAAAAAATCTCCAGAGTAAAAAGTGGTTTAGCACATAAATACATAATGTTGATTCTGAGGTTCTTGTAGCTCCATTAATTTTTTTTTTTTTGAGACGGAGTCTCGCTCTCTTGCCGGGGCTGGAGTGCAGTGGCCGGATCTCAGCTCACTGCAAGCTCTGCCTCCCGGGTTTACGCCATTCTCCTGCCTCAGCCTCCTGAGTAGCTGGGACTACAGGCACCCGCCACCTCGCCTGGCTAGATTTTTGTATTTTTTTAGTAGAGACGGGGTTTCACCATGTTAGCCAGGATGGTCTCGATCTCCTGACCTCGTGATCCGCCCGTCTCGGCCTCCCAAAGTGCTGGGATTACAGGCTTGAGCCACCGTGCCCGGCCCTGGCTCCATTAATTTTGACCAGAAAGCTGTAATAGGTTTTGAAGGGGAATATAGTACCTAGGCATTAAAATATATTTATTTTTGCTCCTCAATGTAAAACATCTTGTATTACCTTGAGATCTTTTGATCTTCCTTCTGATACTTTAGAAGGAAGGAATACTATTCAGTAAGGAAAAAATAACCCCCAAACTCAGGTTCTTACTCAGCCAGCAGAGTGTCAAAGTCTGTTAAAAATTTAAAAAGCTAGTGGAAGGGACTGGATGAATCCTGGGAAGGTGCTATTTAGCTTCTTAAAAAGGAGAGAGGGCTCCTGGGATGCAGTTTGTGTTCAGGCAAATCAAACTTGGAAGGTGGAAAGCTGCTATTGTGGCAATATTTAAGAAAAAAAGACTCCAGAGATTATGTATTTTGGAAATATTTGACAACACTAGCAACATCAACTACTGACAAAAAAAGAACCACCTCTTTGGCAAATCTTTCACAGTTGTGCCAAGAAAAGCAGCTTCATTGGAACATTTTCATAAACTATCATCAGTTATGCAGCAGCAGCTTCACAAATCAGAAATGATATCTTCAGGCGCTGCTGTCAAGTGTTATTCAAATAATACCAGCCTCACATTTGAATAACAGCAGACATTTTGAATTAATTAATCAGATGAGATAGTCTAGGCCTTTTCTCATTAGTCTCTGGGTCAGGCTTGGGAAGATATATGTGTTGGTGATGATATACTTGTCTTTAATCATGATTTATGAAGATTTAGGATTGTGTGTGATTTGTCAGAGGTTCTGGGAAAAGGCTGGTGCATATTTCATTACTTAATCTGAGATTGATTTTATGATGCTAAGAGATATCACACTGTTGTTCAAATGTGTGGGAAGTACAGGTGGACACAACATCCCAGGCTTTTTACTGGCTTATCTTTGCAACTGTCAAACAATGCTGTAAACTTTAACTGCTTGTAGTTAACAATTCCTGTTTTAATTATAGACAAATTTTTTATTCTGTCCAAAGGGAGAAGTTTCAATGGTTATTTAGCTAAAATGCATAGCAGACATTATAACTATGACCTGGTATGAATCATGGACAAAGTTGGTAAATTTCATGGGTTGGTCATGGTGAAAATGTAAAATTTCATGGCTTGTCAAAGATTAATATAAAATTCCCATTAAAATGGTACAAATAATACAGGAACAAGAAGTAAGGTTACTCTCCTTGCATGATACCTTCCCGCTCAGGACTAATTTTAGCAAAATTGAGATGTAAAATCATACTTTTTTCAGTTATTTAAGAAACATTAATGATCTATTAAATGAAATAATTTGTGTGAAAATATCTAGTGTAATGCCTGGTTGTTAGTAGGTACTGAATATTTGCTATTGATAATTTTATTTTCTCCTTTCCTACCTACTTTTCTTCCTTTCCTTTAATGTTTAAGTCTGTGTTAGCATTGTTTAGCCTTTACATTCTTCAGAATTTGAATTTTTAATCCTGTTGGGTCTTAATTTCTTGGGGTATGTTTTATTTTGAGGAGAGTAGTGCAAGGGTGAGAGGTTATCATTTTAGCATGCTAGGTAACCAGGGGGACCCCAGTGTGACCCGAATTCATGTTGTGTCTGCTGGTATAATTTGTGTTATGGCAGGCCATGGGGTGGGAAGTAGGTGGTAGATATATGAAAAGTTGAATATTAACCTCTTAGTACATATGAAGCATGTACTGCCTAATTCAAAGTGAATCTTTCTGTATCATGTGCCTCCTGAGGGCAGTTACGTGTCTGGGATAAGTAGAGCGTCTTTCATTCTACTCTGAAGCAAACTAAAATGCTTATTATGTGAAGTATTAAGGAATAATAAGGTGATTTTCAACCTTGTTATACAAAACAAAAAGTTTGCTTTTCTTTCCAATCTTACGTGATTGACAGGTATTGCTTTATTGAGGTGATTGGGCTATTAATAATTACTAGTTCTTTTTCACTTTTGTATTTTGGGAACTGGGTTAGTACTCCTAAAGTAGCTTGGCACATCTTAACATAATTACAGGCAGACAATTCTAATTGATGTTCACTTTGGGGAAGGTAGTTTATAAATAACAAGATGTGTTGATATTTGGAGAGATACAATATTTAAGAGTAGTCTGGAAGGCAGCTTGATGCAGAACAATACTGATTTTGGAAATCAATAGATGAGTCCTACTTCTGAACTGCTGCTTAATTAATTTGTAACTTTGGCAAGTTACCTAATTTTTCCTGAGCTTTAGTTTTCTTTTTCCTAAAGTAAGGCCACTAATTCGTAGCTTTCAAGATTGTGAGAATTAGAGGTGAATGTATGTACAGGACTTAATGTGATACCTGGTATGTAATAGATGCTTAATAAATTGCAGCTATTGCTATTATCTTATCTATTTGTTTATCTCTTCAAGAAACATACTGGTGCACGTGTTTTCAGGCCCATGCCTGTAATCTCAGCACTTTGAGAGCCAAGATGAGAGGATTGCTTGAGCCCAGGAGTTTGAGACCAGTCTGGGCAACATAGGGCGATACCACCTCTACCCTCCCCCTCAGAAAAAAGAGTGATATATGTGGATAAATACAAGCTGGGTCATTTATAAATACAAAGTGGGCTATTAAGTAAGTAGAGGCAGGTAATGAGATAGGCGGGGATGACATCATTGAGGCGTCAGTTCTGTGTGAGGGTAGTAGGGTCTTTGTTCTATACTTTGGCTAGCTACTGGTGGGTTCAAACAAGGGATTGATCTGATCAGATTTTTTACATAGTTCACTTTGGAAACTTAGAAGGAGTATATTACTTATGAGCCTTTGGAGATCAGTGATGATATTTATTTGTAATGGGGTAATAGTGGGGTTTAAAAAAGAGGAAACAATGGTTTTAGTAAAACTGAAAAATGAGAAAGAAGGATTAGGTGATTGGTTAGAGAAGTTTTGTGTCCCTTCGTTCACTTGACTGACTCCTATGTATCTTTCAGATCCTTGCCTGGGTATTCTTTCAGGAAGCCTTTTGACCACCTCCGAGTCTGTTGATAACCTACTTAGTCTGATAACCTATCTTATGTGCTCCAGTAGTATCCTGTGTTCCCCCTTGTTACTGTGCTCATGACACTGTATTTAATTATATATTTAATTTTCTGTTGCCTCCAGGAAATTGTGAACTCAGTGAGGGCAGAGATACTGTGTTTTGTTTACTGTTTTGTCCTCTGGCACATAGTAGGAAGCACTCAATATCTGTTTTTTAAAATGAATTGAATGTAGTATGTGAGGGAGAAGGAGAAAACAAGAGCGTCTGTTTCTAGCATAGGTGACCCCAGGGGAATGGTCGTTTTCCACCTGGGAGGGATAGTAGAGTAGAACTGCAGGGTCATAGCATATGCTCATTATCAACTTTGCTAGATAATGTTGAATTATTTTCCAAAGTGTGTGTGCCAGTTTATATTCAGTACCAGCAGTGTATATTTGTTCTATTTGTTTGAGGACATTGGTTTTTTTCATATTTAGGTAAAATTTCCATAACCTAAAAGTAACTATTTTAAAGTATGTAATTAGTGACATTTGGTACATTCACATTGTTGTGCAACCACCACTTCTTTCTAGTTCTGAAACATTTTCATCCCCTCAAAAGAAACCCCGTACCTATTACTATGTTCTGGCACTGCTATAAATAAATAACTGAGACTGGGTAATTTATAAAGAAGAGATGTTTAATTGGCACACAGTTCCACAGGCTGTACAGGAAGCATGGTTGGGGAGGCCTCAGGAAACTTACAATCATGGCAGAAGGTGAAGGGGAAGCCAGCATGTCTTACATGGCTGGAGCAGGAGGAAGAGTGTGGGGAGCTGCTACATACTTTTAACAACCAAATCTTGTGAAAACTCTATCATGAGAACAGCACTAGGCGGATGGTGCTAAACCACAGAAATCCCCTCCATCACCCAGTCACCTCCTACCAGGCCCCACCTCCAACTTTGGGGATTACAATTTGACATGAGATTTGGGTGAGGACACAGATCCAAACCATGTCACCTATTAAACGGTTATTCCCTATTTCTCCTTTCTCAACCCCTGGCAACCACCAATCTGCTTTCTATCTCTACGGATTTACCTAGTCTGGATATTTCATATAAATGGGATCATAAGTATTTGGTTCTTTGTGACTGGCATCTTTCACTTAATGTTTTTAAGGTTCTTCCATGTTGTAGCATATATCAGTAATTCATTTTTTTTAATAGCTGAGTAATGTTTCATTGTATGGGTATACTACAATTTGTTTATCCATTCATCAGCTAATGGGCAGTTGGTTTTTTTTTACTTTTTGGCTATTGTGAATACTGCTGTTCGGAATGTTTGTGTACAGGTATTTATTTGATTACCTGTTTTCAATTCTTTTGGTGTACATCTAGGAGTAGAACTGCTAGATCATGTGTAATTCCATGTTTAACTTTTTGAGCAAAAGCCAAATGATTTTCCATAGTAGGTCTATCATTTTACATCCCCACAGCCATGTACAGGGTTCCAGTTTCTTTGTTTTTTTTGAGACAGAGTCTCGCTCTGTCACCCAGACTGGAGTACAGTGGTGCAATCTTGCTTACTGCAACTCTGCTTCCTATGTTCAAGTGATTTTCCTGCCTCAGCCTCCCAAGTAGCTGGGAGTACAGGCACGCACCACCACGCCCAGCTAATTTTTGTATTTTTTATAGAGATGGGGTTTCACCATGTTGGCCAGGCTGGTCTCAAACTCCTGACTTCAGGTGATCCACCCACCTCAGCCTCCCAAATTGGTGGGATTACAGGCATGAGCCACTCCGCCTGGCTCACAGAGTTCCAATTACTTATCAACACTTATTATTTTCCATTTTTGTTATCACCATGTAGTGAGTGTGAATTGGTATCTCACTGTGGTTTTACTTTTCATTTCCCTACAGAACGAATAATGATAATCTTTTTGTGTGCTCATTGGTCATTTGTTTGTCCTCGGCAAAATGTCCAAATCTTTTGCTAATTTTTAAAACTTTTATGGTTTTAGGTCTTATATTTAGGTGGTTGATCCATTTGAGTTAATTTTTGAATATGGTAGTGAGTGTGAATTGGTATCTCACTGTGGTTTTACTTTTCATTTCCCTACAGAACGAATAATGATAATCTTTTTGTGTGCTCATTGGTCATTTGTTTGTCCTCGGCAAAATGTCCAAATCTTTTGCTAATTTTTAAAACTTTTATGGTTTTAGGTCTTATATTTAGGTGGTTGATCCATTTGAGTTAATTTTTGAATATGGTGTGAGGTAGTGGTCCAAATTCATTCATTTGGATGTGGATATTCAGTTGTTCTGGTACCATTTGTTGAAGATACTATTCTTTCCCTCATCGAATGTTTTGCACCTTTGTCAAAATAAATTGGTTACAGATATATGTGTTTATTTCTGGATTCGTAGTTCTATTTCATTGATCCATATGTCTATCCTTATTCCATTAGTACACTGTTTTGATTACTGTAGCTTTGCAGTCAGTTTTGAAATCAGAAAGTGAGGATCTATTAACTTTGTTCTTTTTCAAGATTGTTTTGAATAGTTGAGGCCCCTTGCAATTCCGTATGATTTTGAGGACTGGCTTTTTTATTTCTGCAAAAAATTGTGATAGGAGTTGCAGTGAATTTGTACATTGTTTTGGGTGGTATTGCCATCTTAACAATATTAAGTCTTCCAATCCATGAACGTTGGATGTCTTTATATGTATTTAAGTCTTCAATTTCTTTCAGCAATGTCTAATAGTTTTCATTGTACCAATCTTTCACCTCCCTGGTTAAATTGATTTGTTTATTGACTCCAGCAGGTTTTTTGGTGTGGATTCTTTGAAATTTTCTATACATAGAGTCGTGACAACTACAAATAAAGATAGTTTACTTATTCCTTTCCAATTTGGATGCCTTTTATTTCTTTTTCTTTCCTCAATGATCTGACTAGAACTTCCAATACAATGTTGAGTGACTGGTAGAAACTGGCATCCTTGTCTTGGTTCTTGATATTAGTGGGAAAGCTTTAAGTCTTTCACCATTGAGTATATTGTTACCTATGAGTTTTTCATAAAAGCTTTTTGCCATGTTGAGGAAGTTCACTTTTATTTCTAGTTTTCTGAGTGTTTTTATCTTGAAAGTGTGCTGGATTTTGTCAGATACTTTTTTTTCTTCATCCGTGATTGGCTTTGTATGTTGAACCACTCTTGCATTTTTGGACTAAATTCCATTTGGTCATAATGTAAAATCCTTTAAAAATATTGTTGGATTTGGTTAGATAGGAGTTTGTTGAGGATTTTTGTATCTACACTTATAAAAGATATTGGTCTATAGTTTTCTTGTGGTAATTTCATCTGGCTTCAGTATCACAATAGTACTTCCTTTCTTTTCTTTTTTTAAATAGGATTTTGCTCTGTTGCCTAGGCTAGAGTGCAGTGGTGCAGTCTTGGCTCACTGCAACCTCCGCCTCCTGGGCTCAAGCGGTTCTCCCACCTCAGCCTCCCCTCCTGAGTATCTGGGACTTTAGGCACATGCCACCATGCCTGGCTAATTTTTTTTGTATTTTTTGTGGAGACGGGGTTTTGCCATGTTGCCCAGACCGGTCTTGAGCACAGGAGTTCAAGACCAGTTCATCCACCTGCCTCAGCTTCTCAACGTGCTGGGATTACAGGTGTGAGCCACTGTGCCTGGTCTACAGGATATTAATGTTACTTTCATCATAGAATGAGTTAGAAGTATTGTGGTTTTTTTTTGTTTGTTTTTGAGATGGATTCCAGTGATCTGCCTGCTTCTGCCTCCCAAAGTGCTGGAATTATAGGCATGAGCCACTGTGCCTGGCTGACACATTATTTTTTTTTTTCTTTTTTTGAGACAGAGTCTGTTACCAGGCTGGAGTGCAGTGGTGCAATCTCGGCTCACTGCAACTTCTGCCTCCCAGGTTCAAGTGATTCTCGTGCCTCAGCCTCCTGAGTAGCTGGCATTACAGACATGTGACACCATGCCCAGCTAATTTTTTTGTATTTTTAGTAGAGATGGGATTTTGCCATGTTGCCCAGGCTGGTCTCAAACACCTGAGCTCAGGTAATCTGCCTGCCTCAGCAACCCAAGGTGCTGGGATTACAGGTGTGAGCTGCTGCTCCCAGCCTCTTGAGGTGGAGTCTCACCCTGTCACCCAGGCTGGAGTGCAGTGGCGTGATCTGGGCTCACTGCAACCTCCACCTCCTGGGTTCAAGCAATTCTCCTGCCTCAGCCTCCCAAGTAGCTGGGACTACAGGCGCACGCTGCCATGCCTGGCTATTTTTCTTTTCTTTTTTTCTTTTGTGTGTGTGTTTTAGTAGAGACAGGGTTTTACCATGTTGCCCAGGCTGTTCACAAACTCCTGAGCTCAGGCATTCTGCCTGCATCGGCCTCCCAGAGTGCTGGGATTACAGGCGTGAGCCACTGCACCCAGCCTAATTATTCTTTAAATGCTTAGTAGAATTCACCAGAAAAGCCATTTGGTTCTGGGCTTTTCTTTTTTGGAAGATTTTTTGATTACTTTACTCTCTTTCTTTGTTATAGATCTGTTCAGATTTCTGTTTCTTCTTGCATCTCTTAAGGTAATTTGTGTGTTTCAAGGAATTTGCTCATTTCTTCCAAGTTATCTGATTTGTTGGTATATAATTATTCATATAATTCTCTTATAATCCTTTTTTATTTCTGTAAGGTTGGTAGTAACATCTCCACTTTCTTTTTTTTTTTTTTTTTTTGAGTCGGAGTCTGGCTCTGTCACCCAGGCTGGAGTGCAGTGGCCGGATCTCCACTCACTGCAAGCTCCGCCTCCCGGGTTCACGCCATTCTCCTGCCTCAGCCTCCCGAGTAGCCGGGACTACAGGCGCCAGCCACCTCGCCCGGCTAGTTTTTTGTATTTTTTAGTAGAGACGGGGTTTCACCATGTTAGCCAGGATGGTCTCGATCTCCTGACCTCGTGATCCACCCGTCTCGGCCTCCCAAAGTGCTGGGATTACAGGCTTGAGCCACCGCGCCCGGCCACATCTCCACTTTCATTTCTGATTTTTGTTTTCAAATCTTCTCTCTCGTTTTTTTTTTTGAGATGGAATGTCACTTTGTTGCCTAGGCAGGAGTGCAGTGGCGCGATCTCGGCTCACTGCAGTCTCTTCCTCTCAGGTTCAAGCGATTCTCCTGCCTCAGCCTCCCGAGTAGCTGGGACTACAGGCGTGTACCAACACACCTGGCCAATTTTTGTATTTTTTTAGTAGAGATGAGGTCTTACCATGTTGGCCAGGCTGGTCTCAAACTCCTGACCTCAGGTAATCCGCTTGCCTTGGCCTCCCCAAGTGCTTGAATTACAGGTGTGAGCCACTGCTCCTGGCCCTCTTTTTTTCCTTTTTTTTTTTTTTTTTTGTGAGACGGAGTCTTGCTCTGTCATTGAGGCTGGAGTGCAGTGGCGTGATCTTGGCTCACTGCAACCTCCGTCTCCTGGGTTCAAGCAATTCTCTGCCTCAGCCTCCCGAGTAGCTGGGATTACAGGCGCCTGCCACCATAGCTAGTTAATTTTTTTCTATTTTTAGTAGAGATGGAGTTTCATCATCTTGACCAGATTGGTCTTGAACTCTTGACCTCGTGATCCACCCACCTCAGCCTCCTAAAGTGCTGGGATTACAGGTGTGAGCCACTGTGCCCAGCCTTTTTTTCCTTCATGTAGATAAAGTTTGTCAATTTTGTTGATCATTTCAAAGAACCAAATTTTGGTCTTATTGATTCTATTGTTTTCCTATTCTACGTTTTGTTGTTTCCACTCCAACTTTTATTATTTACTTTCTTCTGCTAGGTTTGGGCTTAATTTTTTTCTTCTTTCTCTAGTTCTTTAAGGTATAAAGTTAGGTATTGATTTGAGATCTTTTTTTTTTTTCTTAACGTAGGCATTTATGGCTGTAAATTTACTGCTGAGCATTGCTTTTGCTATATCTTTTAAGTTTTGGTATGTTGTATTTTCTTAAGTATGTCCTATACTTTTTTGTTTCTCATTCCCTCCATTACCTTCTTTTGTGTTTGAGTTTTTATTGTATATAATTTGATCCCCTTCTAATTTCTTTTTGTGTATAATTTTTGGATATTTTCTTAGTGATTATTATGGGGATTACAATTAATATCGTAAGTTTATAACAATCTGGTGTATTAGTTCATTTTCATGCTGCTGATAAAGACATACCTGAGACTGAGCAATTTACAAAATAAAGAGGTTTAATGGACTTACAGTTCCACGTGGCTGGGGAGGCCTCATAATCATGGCGGAAGGTGAAAGGGATGTCTCACATGGCAGCAAATAAGAGCTTGTGCAGGGAAATTCCCCTTTTTCAAACCATCAGATCTTGTGAGACTTATTAACTGTCATGAGACCAGCATGGGGAACGACCTGCCCCCATGATTCAATTACCTCCCACTAGGCCCCTCCCACAATATGTGAGAATTCAGGATGAGATTTGGGTGGGGACACAGCCAAACCATGTCATCTGGTTTTGCCCACCTAGTTTCAATAGCATATTGAAACTACTCCTTTAAAACTCTATTTTTCTCTTTTATATTATTGTTACATTTTTATATGTGTGTGTTCATTAAAATAGCCATAATTGTTTTATGCATTTGCCTTTTATTTATATAGGAAACAATAAGGAGCTGTATACCAAACATACATTAATATTGGCTTTTATATTTACCTTGCAGTTATCTTCACTGGAGTTCTTTATTTCTTCATAGTTTTGACTTACTGTTTGGTGTCCTTTTATTTCAGCCTGAAGGATCCTTTTTAGCATTTCTTTTAGCGTAGGTAGGTCCACTAACAGTGAAATTTCTTGGCTTCTGGGTGACTTTTAATGCTTTACTTTCTTTTTTCATTTTTGAAGGATAATTTTACCAGATAGAGAATTCTTAGTAGACAGGTTTTTTTTTCTTTCAGCACTTTTTAAATGTGTTGTCCCATTGCTTTTTCACCTTCATAGTTTCTGATAAGAATTTCCTTGTTAATCCTTTTGAAGATTCCTTCTATGTAATGAGTTTGCTTTCCTTGCTATTTTCAAAATTCTGTTTCTTTCAACAGTTTGATTATAATGTGTCTCAGTGTGAATCTCTTTTTGTATATCTTTCTTAGAGCTTATTGAACCTTCTGGATGTATAATTTAATGTCTTTTATCAAATTTTGGAAGCTTTCAAAGCCAGTATTTTGTCAAATATTATTTCTGTCCCTTTCTGTCTCTCCTTTCTTTTTGGGACTCACATTATTATGTTGGTGTGCATGATGTCCCAACATGTGTGATGTTAGTATGCGTGATGTCCTGTTATTATACATTGGGATGCATGATGTTCTTTTAGGCTCTTTTAATTTTCCTTCTATTCTTTTTCTTTTTTTGAGGTGGAGTTTTACTCTTGTTGCCCAGGCTGGAGTGCAGTGGCACAATCTCAGCTCACTGCAACCTCTGCCTCCCGGGCTCAAGTGATTCTCATGCCTCTGCCTCCCGAATAGCTGGGACTACAGGTGTATGCCACCATGCCCGGCTAATTTTTGTATTTTTAGCTAGAGATGGGGTTTCACCATGTTGGCCAGACTGGTTTCGAACTCTTGACCTCAAGTAATATGCCCACCTCAGCCCCCAAAGTGCTGGGATTACAGGCATGAGCCACCATGCCTGACCCCTTTTTGCAGTTTTAATATCTTTGCTAATACTCTGTTTTTGTTAAAACACTGTTCTCTTGGTTTCTTTTAACTCCTTGTTCATGGTTTCCTTTAGTTCTTCAAGCATATTTGAAACTTATTTTGGGCCGGTCGCAGTAGCTTCCTGCCTGTAATCCCAGCACTTTAAGAGGCTAAGGCGGGCAGATCACCTGAGGTCAGGAGTTCGAGACCAGGCTGGCCAACATGATAAAACCCCTTCTCTAATAGAAATACAAGAAAATTAGCCAGGCATGGTGGCACACACCTGTAATCCTAGCTACTCTGGACACTGAAGTGGGAGGATCACTTGAACCCAGGAGGCAGAGGTTGCAGTGAGCCGAGATCATGCCACTGCACTCCAGCCTCAGTGACAGACTGAGACTTTGTCTCAAAAGAGAAAAACAAACAAACGAAAAACCTGACTTTGTCTAGCAAGCAATATCTGTGCTTCCTCAGGGAGTTTCTGTTAATGTCTTCTGTGTATGGGCCATAATTTTCGTTTCTTGGCGTTGTTTTGTGATTATATTACATTTTATTTTATTTTTTTTTGAGACAAGTCTCTCTTTCTCCCAGGCTGGAGGACAGTAGTGTGATCTTGGTTCACTGCAACCTCTGCCTCCCTGGTTCAAATGATTCTTGTGCTTCAGCCTCCCGAGTAGCTGGAATTACAGGCATATGGCACCAACTCCGGCTAATTTTTATATTTTTAGTAGAGATGGGGTTTTGCCATGTTGGCCAGGCTGGTCTTGAACTCCTGACCTCAGGTGATCCACCTGCCTCAGCCCCCTAAAGTGCTGGGATTAGAGCTGTGAGCCACTGCACGCAGCCAGGTTTTGTGATTTTGTTGTTGTTGTTGTTGAGAATTAGATATTTTAATGTGGTAGTAACTCTGGAAATCAGATTATTCTCATTCCTCAGAGTTTATTTTTGTTGCTTGCAGTGGACTATGGCTGTTCGTGTTTGGACTTGCAAAAATTATTTTTGTGAAGTCGATATTTGTCATGTGTGGTTTCTGACGTCTGTGTTCCATTAGTTTGTGTTCAGCTAGTATTTTGATAGAGATTTCCTTGAATGCCAAGAGCCTAAATAAATAGATAAATAAAATAAAGAAGGAAAAACAAAAAGAAGAAAGGAAAAAAGGCAAAGAAAAAAACCCCTTTCTCATCCTTTGTGGATTGTCTCTGTTTTGGGACATTCCTTCGTCACTTGGTTAGGTCATTTATGCCTATGCCTTAGTTTTTACTTCTTGTTTGTGTTGAGCCTAGAGGTCAGCCACAGGTGAAAGCTCACAGTATTCTTGGGTCTCTGCTGAGCATGTGTCCTGCCGTGAGCATACCCATGGCTTTCTGAATTTCATAGTATATATGATGCTTTCAAATGTCCTAATTTCTCCAAGAAACAGTCTCCCTTCCCTAGCCTTTTCTTCTGGCTTTTGATACTTTACTGTTTGCCTCACCTAAAGTCTTTTGCCCCAGGTGGCTGCACGTCTTTCCTTTTACTTACAATGTTTTGGAAAAATGTCCCCTGTTTTTCTGCCCTGAGTGAGATCTGAGTTAGGTGAAACAGACAAGCGCCTTGTGTCAGTTCTTGGGATGGTTAATACCAGGTGTCAACTTGATTGGGTTGAAGGATGCCTAGATAGCTGGTAGAGTATTGTTTCTGGGTGTGTCTGTGAGGGTGTTGCTGTAGGAGGTTAACATTTGAGTCAGTGGCCTGGGAGAGGAAGATTTACCCTCAATGTGGGTGGGCACCATTCAATCAGCTGCCAGTGCAGCTAGAACAAAGCAGGAAGAAGGTGGGATAATCTGGCTTGCTAAATCTTCTGGCTTTCATCTTTCTCCCATGCTGGATGCTTCCTGTCCTTGGACATCAGACTCCAGGTTCTTCGGGTTCTTCGGCCTTTGGACTCTTGGACTTACATCAGTGGTTTGCCGGGGGCTCCTGGGCCTTCGGTCACAGACTGAAGGCTGCACTGTCGTCTTCCCTACTTTTGAGGCTTTTTGACTTGGACTAAGCCCCTACTGGCTTCCTTCCTTCTCAGCTTGCAGACAGCCTATTGTGAGACTTCACCTCGTGATCATGTGAGTCAATTCTCCCTAATAAATTCTCTTTCGTTTGTTTGTATATCCTGTTAGTTCTGTCCTTCTGGAGAACCCTGACTAATACAATTTTTAAGGCTGGCCCCAGACACAAGCATAGTTCTTGAGAATAAGATCTCTTCTGCTTTCTTCAGAACCAGGGAATAGTATCCCACAGTGGAAATTCAGGCAACTGACTTTGAGCCTACCACTAAACCAGGTTGGGAGATGATACAAGGGAAAGTAAAAATGTCACAAGACTCTCATTTTAAAGGTGACTGTTTAAAGTCACTTTTTTTTTTTAAATTCAGTGTTTACATGGTTGCTGTAAACCTTTGACTATTTTCTAGCATACTGAAAAATTTGATTCTGATTTTTCTTGATTTTTTGATGTTACTGTGGAAGAACTGGCCCTTGGTCTACCTGCTTCATTTCCTGCTGATATCACTCTTGCTCTGTCACCCAGGCTGGAGTGCAGTGGCCCAATCTCGGCTCACTGCAACAACCTCTGCCTACCGGGTTCAAGTGATTCTCCCACCTCAGCCTCCCGAGTAGCTGAGATTACAGGCACCCACCACGACACCCAGCTAATTTTTGTATTTTTAGTAGAGACAGAGTTTTACCATGTTGGCCAGGTTGGTTTCGAACTCCTGACCTCAGATAATCTGCCCACCTTGGCCTCCCAAAGTGCTGGGATTACAGGCATGAGCCACCGTGCCCAGCCTGTTTTTAGTTTTTTATTTTTTATTTTTTCTAGACAGGGTCTTGCTCTGTCACCCAGGCTGGAGTACAGTAGCGTGATGATGGCTCACTGCAGCCTCGACCTCCTTAGCTCAAGTGATCCTCTCAACTTGACCTCTTTAGTAGCTTGGACTACAGGTGTACACCGCCACATCTGGCTAATTTATTTATTTATTTGTAGAAATGGGGTCTCACTATGTTGCCTAGGCTGATTTAGATAAGTTTATAAGTGGGAATTGGAAAGCTGAGGGAAAGTGTACTGCATGGATTATTTTTTGATGAGTAGGAAAGATGATCTCTTTAGTAAGTTGGGCTGTGATGAAGTACGGAGTGATGATGTCCTGGAATAGTTATTCCAGATAATGAAAGAGTGAGCTGGCAAAGGATAAGGAAAGTAATTGTCAGATTGAAGACTCAGCTGAGGTTGGAGACTGAAATTGAAATGGCACTAGCATGACCACTTGTCATTTCTCTAGTAGGTTAACATCGACTACAACTTGAGTATATGCTTGGGGCTTGCTTGGCAGATGAGAGAAAAGGATAGGGTGAAATGGATTATAGGGGTCTGTTGCAAGGATAGTTAAGATGTTCAAGCATATAATCCATTGTGCATAGATAGGAAAGTTAAAGGAGTGGCTGATAGATGAGAAAATGGAGAGATTTGAGGATTGTTTGGTTTAATTAAATTGAGGAATTGGTGGAGTGCAAGAAAGGGAAGGTGACTGGCAGAGTGAGAGACTGTTATCATAGGATGAGACATTTGAATTTTATTTCAGAAATGAAGCACTTCTAGGTGATGGATGATGAAGTTCAGGATATGGCCCTGCGAGCTTGTGTGTCAAAGTGAAATGGAGCTAAAGGTCATTGGTTATTTATTTATTTATTTTTTTAAAGGAGGTCAGAGAACTATAAGGCTAGGTTGTTGGTTGAATATCTTACATGCTCCCTGAAGCCAGTCTCATGGAATGACTTGGGATAGAGAAGGAGACTGAACCTTGTGCCAACATTTTAAATGAATGTGATGATTAATATTAGTTAATAAGCGACAGTGGATGCTGCCTTGCCAAGTTAATTTTTCTTAGATAATTAGTTGTTTAATATGGAGATCATGCTATGGTCAGTTTATTTAGAAAAGCAGATATTAAGTTAGGAAAATGAAATCCATATAAGCACCGTTCATGCCATAATTTATTATGTGAATATTTAGTAAATTCTTATTCTGGGACTTGAAGTTGCTTGCAGCCAAGGGGAGGAGACAAACTTCTAAACAGATAATTGATATAGTGTGCTCAATGTTATAGTAAAGCAGTAGTGTCATGTGGGAAGGATATATCCCAAAACCCATTGGGATGGGCGAGAAAATATCAGAACTTCTACTTACATTTATCTATTCATTGTATGTACTTTTGTTATAATTTTTTAATAAAAAAGCTTTCAGACAATATAAAAGCATAGATAAAATACAAAAACATTAATGTTCCTGGCATCTAATTTAAGAAATAAAATATTACAGATGTAATTGAAAGCTTGCTGTGGGCCGGGCATGGTGGCTCACGTCCATAATCCTAGCACTTTGGGAGGCCGAGGTGGGTGGATTGCCTGAGCTCAGGAGTTTGAGACCAGCCTGGGTAACACAGTGAAACCACGTCTCTACTAAAAAACACACAAAATTAGCTGGTTGTGGCAGCATGTGCCTGGCTACTTGGGAGGCTGTGGCAGGAGAATGGCTTGAACCTGGGAGGTGGAAGTTGCAGTGAGCCGAGATCGCGCCACTGCATTCCAGCCTGGGCGACAAGAGTGAGACTCTGTCTCAAAAAAAGAAAAAAAAAAGAAAAGAAAAGCTTGCTATGTAGCCTTCCCTAATCACATCTCCCTTCCTTTTTCTCTTTTCTCCCCACAATGAATTTATTATTCACCATTCCCATTAGTGTTTACTAATATTGCATGTTTTTGAACCTTTAAAATTGTTTCATACTGTTCTTATCGTTCTATGATTTGCTTTCACTCAACACTTATTTTAAGATTTTCAACATTGACACATTTAGTTCAAGTTAATTCATTTTTCCTGCTGTATAGTATTCTATTGTGTGATTATTCTGTAATTTCCTTCTTAATTCTTGTGATGGTAGATATTGAAATTGCTCCAATTTTTTCTATTATAAAATTTCAGTTATCAATTGCCGCATAAGAAATAGCCCCAAAATTTAGTGACTGAAAACAGCAACATTTATCATCTCATGGTTTCTGTGGGTTAGATATCTAGACATAGTTTAGCAGGGTGCCGCTGTGTTTAGTCTCTCACACAATTTCAGTCAGGTAACAATGGGCTGCAGTTACCTCAGGAGTCACCTGGGGGAGGGTTTGCCTCTCTACTCACGCGCATGACTATTGACAGTACTCAGGTCCTCACTGGCTGATGGCCAGAAACATCAGTTCTTCCCTACTTGGGCCCCCCATTATAGGGCAGCTTGCAGCAAGGCAACTGGCTTCCTTCAGAGTGAGTGAGTGAGTGAGTGAGTGAGTGAGTGAGACAGGGAACCCAAGTTGGAAGTCACAGTGTTTTTGTAACCTAATCTTGGAATCCCATTACTTCTGCCATATTCTGTTTGGTAGAATCAAGTCATTAAGATCAGTCCATGCTTAAGGGGAGGCTACTACATAGGGTGTGAATAGTAGGCAGTGGGACCATTGGAGCCTTCTTAGAGGCTGCCTACCACTCTGGGTGCATGGGTATGCATCATCCATTTTATTGTTTAATAGATATTATGAAATCTTCCTATTGTGACTATTCTAATGTATACTTTCTTAAAAAGTAAGAATTTAAGCTTTGCTAATGTTTAAAATAGGAATCAATGGTTTGTGTGTTAGAAGCTTACTTGGAGCATTCAGGATTGAGAAGAAATAGTGGGAGTTCCAGGTTTGTTTTGATAGATTACCACTTTCTGTGCCTGGTTGGGAGTATTTATATTTTGTAGATTTAACTAAACTGATGCTCATCAAATGGACAAGTTGTCTGAAGACATCTGCAAAGAAAAACACGGATTAAAATAAGAGGAATAATGGAAGTGTATGATAAGAAAGTGGGAGAAATGATACTTCTACTCTTGATACAAGCTCTTAGTCAACTGTGTATGAGGGAAAAATAATTTTGATCTCTAATATCTGACAGAAAGCCATCCAAAGCATTAAAATTGCAGAGACTCCTTCTTTCTCTCTCTCTCTCTCTCTCTCTTTCTCTCTTTCTTTTCTGTCTTGCTCTGTCACCCAGGCTGGAGTGTGGTGGCGCGATCTCAGCTCACTTCAACCTCCACCTCTCGGATTCAGGTGATTCTCATGCTTCAGCCTCCCTAGTAGCTGGGACTATAGGCATGCACCACCACACCTGGCTAATGTTTTGTATTTTTGGTAGAGACGGGGTTTCGCCATGTTGCCCAGGCTGGTCATGAACTCCCGAGCTCAGGCCATCTTCCCGCCTCAACCTCTCAAAGTGCTGGGATTACAGGTGTGAACCACTGTGCCTGGCCAACTATTTCTTTATAATTTAATTTAATTTTTTAAAAACAGAGTCTCGTTCTGTCACCCAGGCTGGAGTTGCAGTAGCACAGTAATAGGTTATTGCAGCCTCAAATTCCTGAACTCCAGTGATTCTTTTGCTTCAGCCCCCCTAGTGGCTGGGACTACAGTTGTGTACCATCATGCCTGGCTAATTTTTATTTTTTGTAGAGATGGAGTCTTACTGTGTTGCCCAGGCTGGTCTTGAACTTCTGGCCTGGAGTGATCTCTCAAAGTGTTGGGATTATAGGTGTGAGCCACCATTCCCTGCCTAATTCAATTATAGTCTTTATCATTATTACCACCATTGTTAACAATGAACCTTACCCTAATTTTTTTTTTTTTTTTTGAGACAGAGTCTTGCTCTGTTGCCCAGGCTGGAATACAGTGGTGCGATCTTGGCTCACTGCAACCTCTGCCTCCTGGGTTCAAGCAGTTCTCCCTGCCTCAGTCTCCCGAGTAGCTGGGATTATAGGTGCCTGCCACTATGCCTGGCTAATTTTTATAATTTTTAGTAGAGACGAGGTTTTGCCATTTTGGCCAGGCTGGTCTTGAACTTCTGACTTCAGGTGATCTGCCTGCCTTGGCCTCCCAAAGTGCTGAGATTACAGGCACGAGACACCATGCCTGGCCACCCTAATTGTGTATTGTGCCTTAAGATGTTAGCTAATAATTATAGTACACATACATTTTTATCTATCTATCTATCTATCTATCTATCTATCTATCTAAGATTTGTATTCCCACTTGAATCTTGTGTCAAATTGTGATCCCCAGTGTTGGAGCAGGGGTTGGTGGCAGGTGATTGCATCATGGGGGGAGATTTCCCTCTTGCTGTTCTTATGATAGCGAGTGAGTTCTCAGGAGATCTGGTTATTTGAAAGTATGTAGCACCTCCCCCTGCCGTCTCTTCCTCCTGTGCTCTCTCTTCCTCCTGTTCTGTTCATGTAAGACGTGCCTGCTTCCCCTTTGCCTTCTGCCATGATTGTCAGTTTCCTTAAGCCTCCCTGGCCATGCTTCCCATACAGCCTGTGGAACTGTGAGTCAGTTAAACCTCTTTGTTTTTATAAATTATCCAGTCTTAGGTAGTTCCTTATAGCAGTGAGAGAATGGACTAATACTACACACACACACACATGCACGCATGCACATAAATAGATAAATATTGGAGAGTACATGATCAAATTTGTAGACGCTTATGCTAGAATCCTAGATATAGGAAAATAATACTGTGGGAGTAAAGAGGAGGGAGCAACTAACTGCCTAAAGGAAGTCAGGAAAGGCTGCACAGAGGAGGTAGATTTTGAGCTGGATCACAAAGGACAGAAAAAAGACCTTTTTAGTAGAGGAAACAGCATTTTCAAAGGAACAGATCCTTCAGAGTATGGCTCTTCGAAGATTGGTAATAACTTTTCTAGGTGCTTAATTTCAGAAATATTAGGGGAGGTGAAGGAAAATGAGAATGGAGCTGTAGGAGGTGGCCAGAATGCAGGCTCTGTAGAGCTTGTGGAGATCAATTACATAGGAAATTGACATGATCCACTAGAACTAAGGAGTTTCTTAGTTCCCTGATTGGAAACTGGCTATCCTTTAGGTCAAGACTTCCAAAGCCAGCCTTAGCTTACAACTCCTGGTGATAGGGAGCAGTGGTTTCCCATTGAGAATTTCAGGGCATTGTTTTTGTTTTTCATAAACAAAAAATTGGATGTGGATAAATTTTATTACTATTTAAATAGCTTTATTGAGGTATACTTAATTTTTTTTTTTTTTTTTGAGTCAGAGTCTCACTCTGTTCCCCAGGCTGGAGTGCAGTGGCACAACCTCTGTTCACTGCAACCTCCGCCTCCCAGGTTCAAGTGATTCTCCTGCCTCAGCCTCCCTAGTAGCTGGGACTACAGGCATGTGCCACCACGCCTGGCTAATTTTTGTATTTTTTAGTAGAGACCAGGTTTCACTATATTGGACAGGCTGGTCTTGAACTCCTGACCTTGTGATCCACTTGTCTTGGCCTCCCAAAGTGCTGGGATTACAAGCGTGAGCCACCGCGCCTGGCTGAGGTATACTTAATTTATAATAAACTGTGATATTTGAAATGTACAATTTGATAAATTTTAAAAAAATATTGGCCGGGTGCGGTGGCTCATGCCTGTAATCCCAGCGCTTTGGGAGGCTGAGGCGGGTGGATCATGAGGTCAGGAGATTGAGACTATCCTGGCTAACATGGTGAAACCCCATCTCTACTAAAAATACAAAAAATTAGCCAGGCATGGTGGTGGGCGCCTGTAGTCCCAGCTACTCGAGAGGCTGAGGCAGGAGAATGACGTGAACCCGGGAGGCGGAGCTTGCAGTGAAGCGAGATTGCTCCACTGCACTCCAGCCTGGGTGACAGAGTGAGACTCCATTTCAAAAAAAAAAAAAATATATATATATATATTAAATATATGTATGTATTTACTGTTAAGTGGAAGTGGATCATCATAAAGGCTTTTTGCCTTTTTTTTTTGGTTGAGATGGAGTCTGACTCTGTCTCCCAGGCTGGAGTGCAGTGGCACGATCTCGGCTCACTGCATCCTTCCCCTTCTGGGTTCAATCAATTCTCCTGCATCAGCCTCCCTAGTGGCTGGGATTACAGGTGCTGGCCACCACACCCAGCTAATTTTTATACTGTTAGTAGAGATGGGGTTTCACCATTTTGGCCAGGCTGGTCTTGAATTCTTGACCTCAAGTAATCCACTTGCCTCGACCTCCCAAAGTGCTGGGATTACAGGCATGAGTCTCTGTGCCCTGCCCAATTTGGTAAGTTTTGACATAGGTAAATACTACAGTTTGGCATCACTGCAGTGGGGATAATGAACATATCCATCAGGCCTAAAGTTTCTTTGTACCCTTTGGATGAATTTAAAAAATGTAATATGTTATATTAAAATAAATATATATAAAATAAAGCTATTATTGTGGGGAATCTAGTGATCGTATTTTAAAAACCTTTCCATAATGTTATAAACTTCTGTGTGCCAATCATGCAACTTAAATTTGTGTGATAACATTTTTAATCTTATAATGTTTACAATATTTGTTTTCTTACAAATATGGTGTTTTCTTACAAAAGCCTGATTAACTGAATTCTTAATTTTACAAATGAGCAAATTAAAATGTGGATAAATTGAATCACTTGAAAAAATGTTTAAGTTATGGAAATGTGGGAGTTGATGAGGAGGAAAAAACATATTTTCTGCTTCTGTGTTTACTAGACCCTTGCTACTCAAAAGTGTTCTCTGTGGACTGGCAGCATGGCCATCACCTGGGAGCTTATTAAAACTAAAGATACTCACGTCCCACCTCAGAATTACTGAATCAGAAATTGTATTTTAACAAGATTCCCAGGTGATCATATACACATTACAGTTTGAGAAGCTCAGTGTTAAGGCAAATTGCCTCTTTGGGCAACAGTGAAATTTTTTAATTAAAAATCTTTCTTGAAGTGAGGTAGGTGAATGGGAAAAAAATTGGAAACCTGACTTTAGTTACTGCTCAGTTTCTCTTATTGAATGATGCCCTATATGGTACTATGTGAAGTTAATTGGTTAGCTTTCCTATGTCACCATTTTCAATTTATTAAAAAAAAAGATTCTGAGGACAAAATAACAAAAAGATACCCTAAACAATTATAATTACTCATGTATGCCTTTTGTCAGGATTATGTTTGGTCTATGAAGGGGAAGTAGGAGACTCATGGCTGTGTGTGTGTGTGTGTGTGTGTGTGTGGTGTGTGTGTGTGTGTGTGTGTGTTTTTAACAGTCCCATAAGTTAATAAAACAAATGAAAACTCAGAGTCCTCCTCCCACCCACCTCAGTTCCAAAGATAACAAGGTTGGGCAACCAGAGGCAGAATTAAGCACTGTTCATTGTGTACACCAAGAGAAGACCTCATGTTGTGTTCAATCTAGCTGGCTAGGCAACCCTTCCATTAGCCTGTTCCTAATGTTTGCACTGAATGAGCTATTACGTTTTGAAAGCGACTGAAACTGAATTCAGTATTGATGCATTCACTTACCAACTTTTCTGCCTCTGGCAGAACAGCCTTTTACTAATGGTGGTGTACAAACAGCAGCCACTGGCTTCATCCTCACTCTCAATGAAGCCTTGTAATACTCCTTCTGTTGCCGTATCCCTTATATGTACAGGCTACATTATAATCCTGTTCTTCGCACCCATGCTCCAGAAGCATTTTCTAGATGATTGTTATTCATTAATGGAAACCCTTTTGGTAGGGTCCCAGGTAAAAACCTGTGCAGGATTGAAATGTATTCTGAGGTGCATTGTGTTATAGTAAGATATTAGCATCTTAACAAAGAGGAAGTATCGGTGCTGTTCTTTTGATTTGTAATATTTTCATATATAGCACCTAGCTGGTATATCTTTTTACCTTTCCAGGGAAATTATTTGGTGGCTGAGAAAACATTCGATTCAGAATTTAGGAAAAGAGGTTCCACCAGTTCTTTTTACTGCTATGTATTCTTTGTGATGAAAGCATATGCTCTAGAGTTAACCATTAAATAACTTTTAATGGTTCCAGTTTTACTAAGTCTTTGGGTTCTCAGGGCCTGGTATGTACTCAGTTCAACAATCATATACAACATGTAAACTATAATGATTCCAATGATGCCTTATTGCATCTAAAAGAAACCCATAAATCAGATTCCACTATTAATATATATTAGCAGAGGGCTTTACCCAGAGGCACTGTTTTGTTTCCTTGGTATTGACACTGTAAGACCATGAGCCGTTAATACCAATACAATTTCTATTTTAATGCTAATGGAAATGGAAGATTTAAAAATAAAATTTTAAAAATTTAAAATAAACCTTTAATACATGAGGTCCCACATCTATTAGAAAATGATTTCTTTTTTTTTTTTTTTTTTTTTTGAGACCGAGTCTCGCTCTGTCACCCAGGCTGGAGTTCTGTGGCCGGATCTCAGCTCACTGCAAGCTCCGCCTCCCGGGTTCATGCCATTCTCCTGCCTCAGCCTCCCGGGTAGCTGGGACTACAGGCGCCGCCACCTCGCCCGGCTAGTTTTTGTAGTTTTTAGTAGAGACGGGGTTTCACCGTGTTAGCCAGGATGGTCTCGATCTCCTGACCTCGTGATCCGCCCGTCTCGGCCTCCCAAAGTGCTGGGATTACAGGCTTGAGCCACCGCACCCGGCCAGAAAATGATTTCTTTAAGTGGTGTCCTTTTTAAGAGTTGCATTGGAGCTTATGATATGAAACATATAAAAACATGGTAGTTGTACATATATTGAGAAGTTGCTCAAAATTTGTATCATCTCTATTCTGAGCCATTTTTGGTGAAAGAGACTAAGAGTCCTCTTGTGTATTCTGGAGTGTATTTAGTTCATTTGAGTCTTGACCCTTAGGTGTAAAGTCTAGCTTATCCTTTTGCAATATTCTACATGTCCATTTTCTTTTTTTGTGGTTATACAATTAGTAATGTGCAGTGAAAATATGGTTAGTGTGGGAATAGCTCAGATTAAAATTAGAAATTGGACTTGGCATGTATGCAGTTCACTGCCCAGGGTTAAAGTACAGCACCACAGAAAGTGGATCTTCACCTTTCTCTCCTGGTGTTTTAGCTTTACTGATGATTTGAAACCATAGCAGTTAATATGCTTTAGCCTTTGCTTTTACAGATGAGAAATGGATCTTATACTTATATCACCAGGTTTCAAAACTATTTACACTAAGTGGGATGGTTTACTACCTCAGGGGTAGTGCATTAAGCCTATTGCTCTTGAGAATCCATTTTCATCTCTCCTCACCAATTGATGGGACAGATATGACAAGCCTTTAAAGTTGAGTGGAAATTTTCTGTGGGGCGGGCTGTTGTATTAAATTGCTCCTTACCACTATCATGGATGTTGTAAAGACTTGTGAGTGGGTAGCCTATGGCGAGGAAAAGAGATATATTGTCTGCAGTAGGGAGGCTGTAAGGTCTAATATATAGGGAATAATTCTCTTCCTATCTGCTGACTATTTCCTTCTCCTTTTTTAAATCATAGGTTGAGCCCATCCACTCCAAGGAAATTTTCTTGATTAAACATCACTGAAAAGCGTTAGTCAAGTTCTTAATTGTATGTAATGCTGTGGGAGGTCTTTTTAAAAGCAGTTGTACAGAGTCACTTTCTATATATAATATATAAAAATATATAATACAACATAAGGACTATAGTTAATAAGAGTATTGTATTAACTGTGGTCCTTATGGACATACACACACACACACATATTTCCTAATTTGCACCAATACACTCTTAGATTTATCATATTTAAAAATTTAGATTTAGAGTGTTAATGGTGGTTGTTGTTTACAAGGCTTGGGATTACCTAATTTGTATGGTAACTAACCCCCAATAATTCTTGGTTGAAACACCCAGTTGCCATTATGCTAATGAACATTTATTTGTCTTATTTTTATTCATTTTAAAAAATCAACAGAATTATAATACTGTAGTGACCAAGAAGAATGTTATGAGACGTTAGAATGTTATATCAAAAGTGAAAATACATTTAAAAAATGTTTTTGAAATGAAATAATCTATAACATAAAGAACCTAGATTCTATTTTTAGGACATAATTTAGAATGAAAAGTATTTGAAATGAGGAAGAAGTTTTCAGTAAAATTTAAATTACTAATCAGTAATGAAGGTTCCTTTATCTGTTGGAATTAGTTACATGCTCTAAATCCTACTGTATTCTGGCTCAATTTTTCACTCATTGAACGTACTTCACTTTTCAGAATATCCTCATTTAAATTTTTTAACAACTCATGGATTTGGTCTCTGAGTTACTTTACTTCTACTCAAGGTGAGTTATTTAGTTCTCAGAAAATCAGATCAACACACTTAACCATGTTTGTAAAGATCAGAAATTCTTTTTCATATAAGATGAATTTTATTGTGTATGTGTAAGGTATACAGTGGGATATTATGAGATACATATAGTACATAGTAAAATGGTTACTGTAGTGAAACAAATTAACATATACATCATCTCACATAGTTACCCATTTTCTCCCCTGTGGCAAGAGCAGCTATAATTATTTATTTTGCAAAAATTCTGGATACAGTACACTATTATTAACTATAGTCCTTATTGTACATTAGGTCTTTAGATTTGTTCAGCCTACATATCTGGAGTCAGGAAATCTTAAGGAAAATTTAATATACTTTCTCCTCCAAGTATGTAAGAGATCAGAAGCAAAACATTAACAGTAACAACAGCAAGAAAGTTTGTAAAATCAAAAAGAATCCTTGAGAATGCACATCCAGGCATGAAGCAGTTTTTATTTATCATAGACTGTGAGAGAAATAGCAACCAGTTTCATTTTTGTTGGTCCTGCTGCTGTTTCACAGATTTCAATGTGGCTTTTCACAATACATTTCTGGGGAACAAAGTTCAGTATAGTCTAAATGCAAACATATGTTTCTGTATATAAAGCAAGTATTTTAATACATTATTATTACTTGAGCTAATAACAAATAGTCATCTGTCAATGAGCTAAAAAGGTACAAAGTTCACAGTAATTCTCAGATAGCTTAGTAATTACCCAGACAGCTTGTTGTTAGAAAAGCTGTTCAAATCTAGGATTATGAAATATACTGATGGCTATTTTACTCCCATGGAGTTTCAAAAGATTGTTAGTACATTTGTCTATAATTACACACAAGTTCTCAGTCATTATTAATGAAATTTATATTCTAAGCCACAATTGTTACTACTTATAAATTTTACTAGCTTTTTCTTGCATCTTCCACCCCGCCAGCCCCTTGATGTTGATTGTTAAACCCATATTAAGGATCCTTTTCTTCTTTCCCTCTTATCCCCTACCCCCCATTTCTTAAAAAAAAAAATTTTTTTTTTTTTAGAATAGTATGGTGATAGTTTAAATTTGTTTTTCGACAAATAATTGTCGAATAAAGGCATTTCTTTGAGTTCTAGAAACTTCTAGAGGGAAGAAGTAGGTGATAGAGGTAATTAACTCTACAAAAAAATAGAAACTTTAATGTATTTTCTTAATTTTCTAATTATTGTTTCATTATATCATGCCCTTATGTCTTCCTGGTAACACTTATATATGAACTTACCATAGCAGCTGTGGTAGGTAATGGACTCTTGAAAGTTATGTTTGGATATAACTAAGCAAATGCATATTTGTTCCCTTCTAATGAAATTACTTTTAACTGCTGTCTTACTAAACAAACAAAAAACAGGCCCCAATTTGTTTAACTACCTTATTTAATATACATTGTTAAATAATGTATACATATATAAGACTTTAATATTAATTTTTAGAAATAGCTATTAGAATGAATTTTACCGTTAAGGTTTTATTTCCATTCTTAAAAATAATGTAATTGGGTATATATACATTTAGCTTTTAAATTTTCTAATGTTTTTGGGGTTATCCGTTGTTTAGTAATCACAAAACTTTGTTACATCTCCATTCTGATATTAAATCACCATTCATTCTGAAGTTAAATGTTTCAGTTATTTCTTTGTTCTTTTCACATTAAGGGAATGTGTTTTATGTCATGATGCAATATGGAGATGACCAGAATTAACAATAATTAAAGAAGCAGTCCGGTTTGGTGGCTCAGGCTTGTAATCCTAGCACTTTGGGGGCCAAAGGTGGGTGAATCATACGAGTCTAGGAGTTTGAGACCAGCCTGGGCAACATGGCGAAGCTCTGGCTCTACAAAATACACGTAATATTATCTGTGCCTGGTGTCGTGCACCTGTAGTCCCAGCTACTCCGGAGGCTGAGGTGGGACAATTGCTTGAGCCCAGGAGGTCAAGGCTCTAGTGAGCCATGGTTGTGCCCCTGCACTCCAGCCTGGGTAACAGAACAAGACCCTGTCTCAAAACCAACCAACCAACGAACCAATGAACCAAACCAAACCTTATTTTAGGGTTTGTTGACTACTTAAGTGTTAACATTTTTTCTTCTCTAAAATATTGCATTAGAGTACAATATAAATATAAAATAAGGATTATAGTATAGACAACATTTTCTTTTCCTGGGCATGGATGTAATTACATGAAGACATGTAGAGCAGATCCAGCATTAGCAGATAATTCTCTATTTTGAAAGGCGTATAAGATCCAGTTTATAGAATAAGATAAAAATGTCATGAACTAGAATTTAGTGGTAATTTTCTGTGTGTTTATAATGTCTTTGATCCACAGAACTGAGCTTTCACATCCTTCTAAATCAGGGAAACTGTACTTTTTAAATTCAATTCTGTCTAATTTTTGGCACTTTATTTTCCAGGATGTATATATATTCAGTGTATTTTTCTTGATTCCCTCTTGGGAGGTAAAGCCTCACAAGTCGAGGAACTGCATTGTTTCAGTAATACTTATTATCATTGTAATTATTAACTCAGATTATTTTTATGACACTAATAATAATTGTAGTAATAAATGCTACAAGGTATTTAATGTTAAAGCAGTTATAATAAATAGACCATCAGATCTTAACAATTTGATATTTGGTTTTTGCTTTAACTATGGACTCAGTGGTGCTTACTGATCTGATTTCCACTTCAAAGAAACATAACAGATTTATACTGAAAAGATAAGTAAGGGTGTGATGTCAACAAAAGAGGTTAAATATATCAATAATGAGCAAAAGCCAAATTAAGCCAGTCACAGATTCCTGTCTCAAATTCCTCATGGAATGAAATAGGATATAAATAGTTATTTAGAGTACCTCAGTGGTATATATTCTACTAAGAAACTCTTGGGAGTTCTTAACACTGTAATGTTGGTTCAGAAAGCAGTACTTTATTAATCTTATAACCCTAAATTCTATGCTTAGCAGTAAATTATTGCGCCAATAAAGAGTTTTTCTATTATTTTACCTATTTAGTACCTTACTACATGGAAAACTCTGCTATTCCTTAATGTAAATCTGTTAACCAACACCATCCCAACACTTCAGTGAAACAAACTGGTTGGAATGGCTGCTGCTAGTGGAGAGAATTTCTCTATCCAGAAGTTTTTTTTTTTATTTTTATTTTTTTTTAATGGCTTCATGGGATATTTACTAACTAATCATTTTAATATGTAAGTTGTATTCTTTCTTTTACTTAAAGGTTTTAGGAGGAACCCTAATCTGAGCACTTCAAATTAATTTTTTTTTTTTTTTGAGACAGAGTTTCCTTCTTGTGGCATGAGCTGGAGTGCAATGGCATGACCTCGGCTCACTGCAACCTCTACCTCCAGGTTCAAGCAGTTCTCCTACCTCAGCCTCTCAAGTACTGGGATTACAGGCGCCCAACACCATGCCTGGCTAATTTTTGCATTTTTAGTACAGATGGGGTTTCACCATGTTGGCCAGGCTGATCTCGAACTCCTGACTTCAGGTGATCCTCCCTCCTTGGCCCCCCAAAGTGTTGGGATTACAGGTGTGAGCCACCACTCTTGGCCTGGAATTAATTTTTATTTGAAGTTATTCTGTGTCTCCAGTGTTGGCATACACTAGACATTCAATGAATATTTGTTGATTTAACTCTGTAGCTCCTTCTATTATGAACTAAATAAAATGCATTTGTGTATATTAACATTAGGTTCATATGAACAATGAAATACCTTGCATATCCTTTTGATGTTGAAGTACTTCTCTGTTTTCATCCTGCCAAATTTTTTTCCAGGCTTCAGGTTGCCGAATTAGGCTGTCTTGTCTTCAGCAAAATTCCATTGGTGTATCTCTCTACAATAAGATACAGCATTGTTTATTCTGGCATAGGAAAAATTTTTGTGTCATTCTTCTATTTTTCTTGCCTATAACTCTGGCTCCTTTTATTTTATGGAGCTTTGGGAATGACTGAGTAAAATTATTTCCTTCAAAAATTAGCGTGTGATTTCCAAGTAGTTTGATATATTTGTTACCATAAATTTTTCCATTATTAGTCAAAGACCATAAATTTACAAATACCTTTGCACATAAGAAAATGCTGTTCCTGATAAGGGCTTTTTGCAGACATTTCTCTCCCTTCTCATAATAAAATTAGTGATGTATGTTATTGTGTGGTATGTTTTTTCACATTCCATCTTTTTGTATTTGAAACTGGTAAGTTCTCCAGCATTTCCCCACATAGCTTGCATGTGTTCTTCACCTAGTTTTATAAAAAGGTTTTTTCCTCTTAAGTGTTTATATGAACATATATATACATGTATATACACATGTATATGTGTGTGTGTGTGTGTGTATATATATATTCTTACCTTTCTGAATCATTTATAAGTTTCAGACCTGGTATGGTTAAAAGTAAAAGCTCAGTGTATATTTCATTTTTTTTGAGGTTAAGAACATTTATTTTTGGCTAGGTGTGTTGGCTCATGCCTGTAATCCCAGCATTTTGGGAGGCTGAGGCAGGAGGATCACTTGAGCCTGGGTGAGTCCTGATTGTGCCACTGCACTCAGCCTAGATGACAAGAATGAAATCCTATCTCAACAACAACAGTAACAGCAAAGCTTATTTTTATTCCGAATTTTATAATAATTTTACATTTCAACTTTTATTTTAGATTCGGGGGTACACCTGCAGGTTTGTTACACAGGTATATTGCGTGATGCTGAGGTTTGGGATTGATCTTGTCACCCAGGTAGTGAACATAGTACCCAGGAGGTAGTTTTTCAGCCCCTGTCCCCACCCTCCCCTCTCTAGTAGTCCCTGGTGTCTGTTGTTCCCATCTTTATGTTTATGCATATATAATGTTTAGCTTCTACTTGTGAGAACATCAGTGCATTTTTTTTTTTTTAAAGACAGGGTCTCATTCTGTTGGCCGGGATGGAGTGTAGTAGCTGGATCATGGCTCACTGCAGCCTCCACCTCCTCAGGCTGAGGTAATTTTCCCACATTAGCCTCTCAAGTAGTTGAGACTACAAGCACACACCACCAGGCCCAGCTAATTTTCGTATTTTTTGTAGAGACAGGATTTCACCATGTTGCCCAGGCTGGTCTGAAAGTCCTGGGTTCAAGCTATCTGCCTGCCTAGGCCTCCCAAAGTGTTGGGATTACAGGCATTAGCAACTGTGCCTGGCCAATGCATTTTTCTGTTTGTTTTTTTGAGACAGAGTCTCTCTCTGTTGCCCAGGCTGGGGTGCAGTGGCGTGATTTCGGCTCAGTGCAACCTCTGCCTCCTGGGTTCAAGCAATTCTCCTGCCTCAGCCTCCCGAGTAGCTGGGATTACAAGCGCGTGCCACCACACCCAGGTAATTTTTGTACTTTTCATAGAGACGAGATTTCCCCATGTTGGTCAAACTGGTCTCGAACTCCTGACCTCAGATGATCTGCCCACCTTGGCCTCCCAGAGTGCTGGGATTACAGGCATGAGCCACCATGCCCGGCTGCATATTTTTAAAAAAGATACAAAGATACTCTGTTTTATAACTATAACACATTTATTAAAATTGAGAATTTATTATCTATAGATCTTATTTCAGTGATTTTTCCCACTAAAGTCTTTTTTTTTGAGTCAGAGTCTCACTCTGTCACCCAGACTGGAGTGCAGTGGTGTGATCTCCCCTCACTGCAAACTCTGCCTCAGGCGATCCTCCCTCCCACCTCAGCTTCCAGAGTAGCTAGGATTATAGGTACGGGCCACCATGCCTGGCTAATTTTTGTATTTTTAGTAGAGACGGGGTTTCACCATGTTGGCCAGGCTGGTCTTGAACTCCTGATCTCAAGTGATCCACCTGCCTCAGCCTCCCAAAGTGCCGGGATTACAGGCGTGAGCCACTGTGCCTGGCCCCAACTGATGTCCTTTATAAGAAAAGTAAAAAAAAAATTATTTTCCAGGATTCAAAGTATGAACATGAACTACATTTAGTTTTTATGCCACTTTTGTCTCCTTTAACTTGGAACAATTCCTTAACTTCTTTGTCATGACATTGACATTAAAAAAAATGGGCCATTTATTTTTTAGAATATGCTTTCAATTCAGGACTTTCTGATGTTTTCTTATAATTAAATTGAAGTTATACCGCTTTGGCAGGAATATCACAAGAATGATGCTTTGTCCTCAGTCATTAGATCAAGAGGCATATGCTGTCACTTTGTCATATTACTAGTCATACTGACTTTGATTACTACTCTCAAGTTTATTTTTTACACGTTTATTGAAGTGTAGTAGACACAAAATAAACCGTACTCATCTACCTCTAGTTTTTAATATAACTGATGAGTAAAGTTAATGACCTTACAGTGTAGTCTTATGAACTCTCTGTTTGAATTACCAGAACCTTATGAAATGTCAGGGCCATGTGCTAGCCTCGTTTGCCAGCAAAGTCAGTGTAGACTCTACGTGTCATAAGTGGTGAATAACTGGTGTAAAAGAAGGACAGGCTTTCTGACTTTGGGGTCTTTGTCTAGTCTGAGTGTTGAGCGTCTTTGTTGTGATTTTATAGCTTCTTCATCTCTTGCTACATTTGCTGTCATGAGTTTTCATGTCAGTAGCCTACTCTCAGATCAGTCTTGGGGATAACAAAAAAGTTATTAGAAATGGTGAAGACTAAATAGGTTATAGACTATATATAGGTAATCAGTGGTAGGGTTTATAAATATAGAGTTTATTCAATGTTAGATAGCTAAGAGTTATAAAGATTCTTAGGTCGATGCATTTCTTGTGAACATTCATAAAGCTATTTCAAAGTTGGAAGAAATCTTAAGTGTCACAATCCAGAGCTTTTCAAGGTATAGGAGGTATTGAGCCTCTTAGCTGTCTGGGCAGCTGGGCTTATCCTGGGATGGCTGACCTTGTGCTGGTCACCTGTGGCTGCAAGCTTTCTTGTCTGTTTATCATAGTGTGCTGTACAAAACCATTTTCTAGGGACACCATGACATGAAGGGATTATAAGGAGACTGTCTTTGTCCAATAACCCATTTAATGTTAAAATCTCCTTCTGTTCCATCTCTGCTAAGTGATGATTTAGTGTAGCCATTTATTCAACAAATATTTGATACAAATTATGTGCCAGGCACTGGGCTAGACTTAAGGAAAAGAGCAATAAAGAAGACAGGCTGGGTGCGGTGGCTCATGCCTGTAATACCAGCACTTTGAGAGGCTAAGGCGGGTGGATCACCTGAGGTCAGGAGTTCGAGACCAACCTGGAGCCTAGCCAACATGGTGAAACCTCATCTCTACTAAAAATACAAAAAATTAGCTGGGCGGAGTGGCGGGCACCTGTAATCCCAGCTACTTGGGAAGCTGAGGCAGGAGAATCACTTGAACCTGGGAGATGGAGGTTGCAGTGAGCCGAGATCATGCCATTGCACTCCAGCCTGGGTGACAAGAGTGAGACTCTGTCTTAAAAAAAAAGAAGAGGAAGACAGATAAGCTTCTTATTGAGCTTTTACATTTTGTTGAGGAACATAGACAAAACCCAAGTATATCAACAGACTGATGAAAGAGATACTAAGTGAGGCCACTTTAGATGGGTTGTTAAAAGAAAATATTTTTTTGAGGTGGTGTCATTTTGGTGTCATTTCACTGAGACTAGTAGATGAGAAGGAGCAGGCTTTAAAAAAAAGAAAAAGTTGGGAGAAGAGCATTCCAGGAAGAGGGACTGCCAAGTGCACAGGCCTGGCTGTGGTAAGCATTTGTTGGACTTGAGGAACAGAGTGGATGCCTTTGTGATTAGAGTGTAGCGTGTGAGGGGAGGAATAGTATCAGATGAGGTTGGGCAGATGAATAGGAGTCACATGATGCAGGGGTTTCTGGGCAGAGTGAGGAATTTGGATTTTGTTCCATGCAGTGGGAAGCGTGTGAAGGGTTTTTAACAGGGGAGGCACATAGACTCATTTTTTAAAAAGATGATTTTGCCTTTTGAATGAATGGATTTTAGGAGGCCAAAAAATGAAAACAATGTGCCACTTGGAGGCTACGGTAGTCCCAGTGAGAGATGATGGTGGCCCAGACTAGATTGATAGCAGTAAAGACGGAGAGAAATGGATGGATTAATGAGATGTTTAGCAATAGAACTTGGAGACTGAACTTGGAAATATGATTGCTTGGAAGGAATGAGTCAAGAATGAATCTTGGAGAATTCTGGCATGAACACTTGGTTAAATGATGTGCCTTTCCCTAAAATAGAAAGTACAGTGGGAAGAATAGGTTTTGGGGTAGGAGAGGGAGAAATGATGAATTCCATTTTGAGCTTGTTAAGCTTGGATTGCCTGTGGTTCATTAATTTATTCAAGAAATATTTATTAAGGTTCTGTGGTATGCCAGGCACTATTCTATACCCATAGGAATGAAGGAAACAGATAAAAGTTATTATCCTAATAGAGCTTACCTTGCAATGGGAGAAATGTAATAAGCCAAATAAGTTTTTATTTATATATATCTATGTATCCATCTCTATGTCTGTGTATATGTATGATAACTGTTTGGAGAAAAACAAAGCAAGGAAAGGGTATAGGAAGTGCCAGAGAGGTGGTGTTGGAATTCTAAAATGTTTGATAGGTAACTAGAGACCAGCCTTACTTGAGAAGATGACTTTTGATCTCATATCTGAAGAAAATGAAATAGTCATGCATATATCCAGGAATAGGGCACTTCAGGCAGAAGGAACAGCAAATGTAAAGGTTCTGTGGTGGGAGCATGCCTGTGAAGTTAGAGGAACAGTGAAGAAACTAGGTGGCTGGAGCAGAGGGAGGGAGGGAGAGTAGGAGGAAATGGGTATTGTCTTTGTCTGTGCTGCTGTAAAAAAATATCTGAGACTGGGTAATTTATAAAGAGTAAATTTCTTTTTCACAGTTCTGGAGGATGGGAGGTTCCGTATCTGGTCAGGGCCAGGTTTCTGCTTCCAAGATGGCACCTTGCATGCTGTCTCTTCACATGGTGGAAGGGCAAAAAGGGGGCCTAGCTTGCTTTCTGCAGGCCTCTTATAAGAGGACTAAACCATTTGTGATGGCAGAGCCTTTATGGCCTCATCACCTTCCAAAGCCTGTTAATACTATTGCCTTGCGGATTAGGTTTCAGTATGAATTCTGGAGAGGGCACATGTGTTCAAATCATGGCAGTCATATGGTGGAAAATTGCAGATCATATTAAGCTCAGTGTCTCATAAGTTATTGTGAACATTTTGACTTTTATTTAGAATGAGATGAGCATTCATGTAGCATTCAAGTAAAGATGTCAGGTTGATAGTTGGACACAGATTTAGAGGGCAGAAGAGATTGCTGTGCAGGAAATAATCCCCAAATCTAAGATCACCCATGTACATGGATGAGATGACTCAGAGAAAGTTTTGAATAATTTGAGAGGAGAAGATATAAGACAGACTCCTAGGGAACACCATAAACCTTTAAGTTATGAGAAATGGATTGCTAATTTAATCAGTGGGGTAAACACATTTTAAGAAAGAAATATTAGCTGGGCACAGTGGTGCATGCCTGTAATCCCAGCACTTTGGGAGGCTGAAGTGGACAGATCACTTGGGGCCAGGCCAGGAGTTTGAGACTAGCCTGGCCAACATGGCAAAACCCTGTCTCTAGTAAAAAGTACAAAAATTAGTTGAGTGTGGTGGCATGTGCCTGTAGTCCCAGCTACTTGGGAGGCTGAGGCAGGAGAATCACTTGAACCCGGGAGGCGGAGGTTGCAGTGAGCTGAGTGAGCTGAGATTGCACCACTGCATTCCAGCCTGGCTGACAGAATAAAACTCTGACCTCCCCCCCTCAAAAAAAAGAAAGAAAGAAATATTAACAGAAGGAGTGGTACAACATAGAATAGGAGGCGATAGAAACTGATTTAGTTAGCTTTCCTAACAGGAGGGAAACAAGTGTTGAGCATGAGCACTCTGGTAGAGGTTGGGACACTTGGTAAGGGCTCTGAAGTCAGACTGTGATTTGACTCTCAATCCTTAATACTTACAAGTGGCGTAACCTGGTAAGATTCCTAACCCCTCTAACTTGTCTAAATTCACATTTCTAATCTAAAAGGCTAGTATGTTACCTACCTCATAGGGCTGTTGAGTAAATTTATGTATCAGTACCTGGTTAGCCCTTAATAGATACTCTGGATTATTATTGTTAGAAACATGTTTTTTTTTTGTTGTTGTTTTTTTTGTAGGTAAGTGGTAGTTCATCAAACTTCTCTTATTAAATATCCTTCAAGACCAGTGCTGTACTTGCCAGTCTAGTTTTTATTACTTTGGTTTCCCATGCACCTTGACACCAGGAAAGGAATAAAGTTTCCTGGGCAGGATGTATCAGTGTTTATGTTATCAAAAAGAGACATCTCTTTATAAATCAATACATTTTAACTCTGTATACATTAGTTTTTAATTAATTGAGTTATTAAGTCTCTGTGAAATTTTGCTAATCTCTGGGTGAATGAATTAAGTCCACTTTTCATGTAGATAGCTAGGTAGATAGATAGATAGATTGGATCATCTAGATTGATAGATAAACAGATAAAGTCCAGACAGGGATAAAATCTACTTTCTAGACCTTCAAGACAAACTAGGAGATTCTGGATGGTGGTAAAAATCACTACATACATCGAGACCATCCTGGCTAACACGGTGAAACCCCGTCTCTACTAAAAAAATACAAAAAAATTATCCGGGCGAGCTGGCGGGCGCCTGTAGTCCCAGCTACTTGGGAGGCTGAGGCAGGAGAATGGCGTGAACCCGGGAGGCGGAGCTTGCAGTGAGCTGAGATCCGGCCACAGCACTCCAGCCTGGGCGGCAGAGCGAGACTCCGTCTCAAAAAAAAAAAAAAAAAATCACTACATACATACAATTGTTAAAAATTAAAAAGTTTTCCTAAGGAATGGTCTGTGTGGGGAAAAATTTTTTCTTGTTGGTTTATGATTGTATCATTTTTCTAGTATAAAATAGGATGTGTAGTATGAATGTGGGACTGACAGCATCTAAAAAATTATTACTTGACAGAATCCAAACTGATACCCTTATTTTTCTTTCTGATACTTTAGAGTTGATTCTCATTATTTATTAAAACATATTTATAATTATGTTTTATAAAGTCTCTGTAAGGCTGGGTGCAGTGGCCCACCTCTGTAATCCCAACACATTGGAAGGCTGAGGTGTGAGGATCACTTGAGCCCAGGAGTTTGAGAACACCCTGGGGACTCTGTCTCTACAAAAAATTTAAAAAATTAGCCAGGTGTGGTGGCATGCGTTGGTGGTCCTAGCTAGGCAATAGGCTGAGATGGGAGAATCACTTGAGCATGGGAGGTCAAGGCTTCAATGAGTTATGATCATGCTACTGCACTCCAGCCTGGGCTATAGAGTGAGACACGATCTCAGAATAAAATAAAAAATACAGTCACCACAAACACTAAATCAGTGTTTACAATGGAGTATTGTTTCTAGAAGAAATATAGCGGTAGGTTCCTGTGAGTCTCTGGTCACATTTTTTGTCAGCCAATCATACATGACCTTGTTTTGTGTGTTTCTGTTTAAACACATCTTATTTAATATATATTGTTGATTCATTAACATTGAACTCGCAGCCAACAGCACTGTAACTCATGTCTTAACGAAGTTTATCTGACACATATTTTCTTTGTGGCACATCACAGCCTTCTTGTATTTAGGAACACTAGACAGCACTTAGCACTGTTCTTTTTTTTTTTTTTTTTTTTTGAGACGGAGTCTCGCTCTGTCGCCCAGGCTGGAGTGCAGTGGCCGGATCTCAGCTCACTGCAAGCTCCGCCTCCCGGGTTTACGCCATTCTCTCGCCTCAGCCTCCGAGTAGCTGGGACTACAGGCGCCCGCCATCTCGCCCGGCTAGTTTTGTATTTTTTTAGTAGAGACGGGGTTTCACCGTGTTAGCCAGGATGGTCTCGATCTCCTGACCTCGTGATCCGCCCGTCTCGGCCTCCCAAAGTGCTGGGATTACAGGCTTGAGCCACCGCGCCCGGCCAGCACTGTTCTTGAGTGCCATTTTAAACAGTGAAATCACCAACAAAAAGCACAAAATTACAAAAAACCTGGTACTAAATAGACTGCAAGAAGGATACCTGTTAACCTATAAATGCTGAAACAAAGCTGAGCGCCATTTTGTTCAACTTCAGCTGGGAATGTGGGTGTTGGGCAACTCAAATTTTTCACTGCTCCTTTGCATATGCGTGACTGCAGATGACTGCAAAAGTGCCCTGAGGGTTGATTTTGGGGTTACAAATAAATTTTAGTGAATAGGCAAATTTGCAAATATAGAGTGACTTTATTTTATTCTTGGGAAAAAATCTTTTTTCTTTTTAGAGGGGAGATGTGATAAGATGAACATTTGATTAGTTATTGTAACATTATTTTCCATCTCAATGCTGATTTTTTTTTTTGGCCAAATAATCCTAAGGCTCCAGGTATTACCTTTGTAATCATTTGGTTCTTTTTATAACTCCAATGCTGTTGTACTTCTGAGGATAGTCTAAGTTCTTTAAAAGTCTAAAGACAATAACCATCTCAATTAAAAAGAAAACAAGGGGCCGGGCACGGTGGCTCAAGCCTGTTATCCCAGCACTTTGAGAGGCCGAGACGGGCGGATCACAAGGTCAGGAGATCGAGACCATTCTGGCTAACATGGTGAAACCCCGTCTCTACTAAAAATACAAAAAAAAAACCTAGCCGGGCGAGGTGGTGGGCACCTGTAGTCCCAGCTGCTCGGGAGGCTGAGGCAGGAGAATGGCGTGAACCCGGGAGGCGGAGATTGCAGTGAGCTGAGATCAGGCCACTGGACTCCAGCCTAGGCGACAGAGCGAGACTCTGTCTCAAAAAAAAAAAAAAAAAAAAAAAAAACAAGGAAAAAAGCAAATAAACTGTAAAACTTAGAAGGCAAAATGGAATATCTGTGGCCTCAGGGTGGGTGAAACATTTCTTAAACAATATAAAAATCACAATCATAAAGGAAATGTTCAGCTATATTAAAATTAAGAATTTCTGGTCATCAATGTAAACCATAAGGAAGAAATGAAAGTACAAGCCATGACTGGAAGAAGAAGACACTGGTCAGGATGTATAAAAAAGTCCTAGAAATTATTATGAAAAAGGCAACCTGGTAGAAAAATGAACAAAATACTTGAATGGGAAAGAAAAGAAAATTGAATGGTTATTTTACCAAACGTGAAGTCTAAATAATACAGTAAGTTCTGTTGTAATGCTTGTTTTGAAAATGTGAGGATTGTTCCAACATGATTGATATATTAGGGAACAGTTTGGGCATAATGTGAATTTTGTGTGATTTTTGTCCTTAAGAAACACTAGGCGAATGCAGAGAACTGCACTCAGCTGAACTGAGCCACATAGCAATATACAAAGTGCACACATCTCAAACATCTATTAGCTATCTGAAGTACTGATAATGTTCTAAGTCACCCCTCTCTACTCTTTTATAAAAATTTCTGTTTTCTCAGTGTTTGTTTCTCAAAGCAAGCACTCTATTCTAACTTATTATGACTCATGTTAGGTTAATGTTTTATAATTCTCAAGGGACTTATAATTTAAATATAATTTTCTTCAAAATAATGTATTTTACGGTGTAATATTAACCTTCTGGAGCAGGAATGAGAGAGAGAGCGAGTGTGTGTGTGTGTGTGTGTGTGTGTGTGTGTGTATGGTGGAGCAGTGGATGAGAAGCTTTTTACTGTACCTAGAAATCCATACATGTAAGCTTCTGTTCCCTATGAGGTCTGTCTTTTTACAGAATTTCATTCTGACTCTCCATGATTTCCACTTTTAATGTCTTCTTGTGTTGAGTGGAACTTTTTGGCCGGTTTTCAGTGATTTCAGACTCTAGTGGACTTGTGGACATTTTTATCTGTGTAGTTACCCAGGATCTTTTGATTATTTGTTCTGTATTGAGGAAAATCTTACCGTTAGTTCTATATCCCCTTGCTAGAAGACAATTTCTTCGTATTCTTTGCAGCCAGAGCTCAGGCATATGACACAGAGCCAGCCAATCAGATGCAGTCACCTGAGTTTGGAAGAAGAAGTGTGAAGAAGGTGGTGCTGTATGGAATCTGTCCTGATGAAGGTGGAAGAACTGGCAGAGAGACAGGCGTTTGGGGTGGCAAATGGTAGAAATCTTAGCTGTAGCGTTCTCTGCTCCCAAGATGTGAGGTGTAGTATCTGTGCCCAGTGACAGTCTTCCATGAGGATTTGGTTATTATTCCAGGCATTATATATATATATATATATATATTATATATATATATATATATATATATATATATATATAATTCCAGTTATTATTCCAGGTTATTATACCTCAGGCACTCCTGAGAATCCTTTAAGCTCCCTAATATCTTTTAGAAACTTCTCTTGTGCTAAAAATAGCTAGAATAGCTCCCATCTCTTCATGGTTCCTTAGCCTCTTTCTTTAAATCCATATTTAGAAGGCAAACATGAGATCCAAATCTCAGTTAACGAAGGAAGACCTGTCCAGTAGCTTCTCAGCCTTTAAAATATGTATGTTTTATGAATTATTGTTAGCATATGGAAAATCAGTCTCTTAGTTTGGGCATCTGTAACAATATACCATAGACTGGGTGGCTTAAATAATAAGCGTTTGTTTCTCATAGTTCTGAAGGCAGGGAAATGCAGGATCAGGCTGTGATATAGTTTGGCTCTGTGTCTCTACCCAAATCTCACCTTGAATTGTAATAATCTCCATGTGTCAAGGGCAGGACCAGGTGGAGATAATTGAATCACGGGGGTGGTTCCCCCATACTATTCTCATGGTAGTGAATGGGTTCTCATGAGATCTGATGGTTTTATAAGGGATTTCCCCTTTGCTCGGCTGTCATTCTCTCTCTTGCTGCCCTGTGAAGAGGTGCCTTCTGCCGTAATTGTAAGTTTCCTGAGGCCTCCCCAGCCATGTGGAACTGTGAGTCAATTAAATCTCTTTTCTTTATAAATTACCCAGTCTTGGGTATTTCTTCATAGCAGCATGAGAACGGACTAATACAGGCTGCCTACAGATTTAGTGTATGGTGAGGGTTCATTTTCTCGTTTGCAGAAGTCTACCTTCTTGCTGTATCCTTACATGGTAGAGAGAGAGATAATCTTTCTCATGTCTCTTTTTTTAGACATTTAGACGAATTTCATCATGGGGGCTCTGTCCTCATCTCCTGCTGTGGTCTGAATGGTTGTGTCTCCTGCAAATTCATATGTTGAAACCTAATCACCATTGTGGTAGTATTAAGGGGTGGGGTCTTTGGGTGGTGATTAGGTTATGAGGGCTTCACCCTCATGAATGATATCAACGCCCTTATAAAATAAGCCCAAGGAAACTTACTTGTCCTTTCTGCCTTGTGAATATGCAGCCAGAAGGCACCATTTATAAAGTAGATTGAGCTTTCACCAGGTACTTAATCCACAGATGTCTTGATCTTGGGCTTCCTAGCTTCCAGAACTATGAACGATAAATTTGCGTTGTCCACCAACTACCCAGTCTAACTTATTTTAACAGCCTAAACATACTCAGACACCTCCCCAAAGGCCCCGCCTCTAAATATCATGTTGGGAATTAGTGCTTTAATATATGAATGGGGGGGCATAAATATTTCCTCCATAGCAATTAGTGAATAATAAAACCAACAGCCATGTAGTCACACTCAGCTCTATCAAATATATACATTTAACCATATTTTCTTCAGATTTTTAACAGGCATAAGATATTATGGATGTAGTCTACTTATTTGGATCTTTTAATTGACTGGATTTGCTTTGTTTCTTTTCCATTTACGGACTTAAGAGTGTAACATTCTGTTACTTTAATTGATATCAGCATGCATTTTTACTAAGGCTCAAAATCTCTTTATTGATCAATGCAGGAACCTGAGGGTTTTCAGTTCCCCCTTCTGCTCCTGTTTTACGCTTTTGTGTAGGTTACGAATACAGTCATGTGTCACATAATGGCAGGGTTACATTTTGAGAAACGCATCATCAGGCAGTTTTGTCACTGTGCGAACATCATAGAGTGTACTTACACAAACTTAGATGATACAGCCTTCTGTACACCTAGGCTATATGGGACAGCTCATTGTTGTTCCTAGGCTACAAGCCCATACAGCATGTTATGTGCTGAATACTATAGGTAATTTTAACACAGTGGTATTTGTGTATCTAAACATAGAAAAGGTAGAGTAACAATATGGTATCAAAGACAAAAGATGGTATACCTGTATAGGGCACTTACCATGAATGGAGCTTGTATGACTGAAAGTTGCTGACTGAGTGAGTGGTGAGTGAATGTGAAGGCCTAGGACATTAGTGCATGCTACTGTACACTTTATATATGATGTACACTTAGGCTATACTAAATTTATAAAAATATTTTTATTTCTTCAGTAAGTTAACCTTAGCTTACTGTAACCTTTATACTATATAAACTTTAATTTTTAACTTCTGTAATAACACTTAGCTTAAAACACATTGTACAGCTTTACAGAAATATATTTTCTTTTTTTCTTTACACCAGAGAGCATTCAGATTTTTTCTTTATATCCTTATTCTATAAGCTTCTTTTTATATTTTTTTTTTACTTTTTAATATTTTTTGTTAAAAACCAAGCCAAACACACGTTGGCATAGGCCTACACAGGGTCATTATCATCAAAACATCAGTAGGTGATAGGAATTTTTTAGCTCCTTTATAATCTGATGAAACCATCTTTGTATATGTGGTCCGTGGTTGACCAAAACATCATTATGCAGTATATGACAGTAATGCAAACCCCAACTGTAGTCATTTAAACACATCAAGATATCTTTTATGGCATATAACAAGACACCCAGAGGATTACAATTTGATTCAGTAACTCATTAATGTTGGAACCATTGTGTTTGCAATCCTCCCAGCCAATGAGAGCCCTTCAGGCTGTCATCTGTGTCTTTTTGACATGTCACCATTTTTCTTTGAGCAGTTCCTTATATTCTGGTATGATAAGATGTTCCAAGCTTATCTTGTATTTGCCCTGTCCTAGCCCTGGAATCAACCATTTCTTTTAGTATGCTTGGTTCCTTTTAGTGGATAATGACATTTAGAAAACAAGATTTGAGTACAAGATATGCTCATTGCTATTAGCTATCACTGCTTCTGAATCTACTCAATGAAAAGATCTAGAGAAATACACACATAAACACATATGTCGGCTGGGCCCGGGGGCTCATGCCTGTAATCCCAAAACTTTAGGAGGCCAAGATGGGCGGATCACCTGAGGTCAGGAGTTCGAGACCAGCCTGGTCAACATGGTGAAACCCTGTATCTACTAAAAATAAAAAATTAGCTGGCCATGGTGGGTACTTGTAGGCACAGCTACTTGGGAGGCTGAGGCAGGAGAATTGCTGGAACCCAGGAGGTAGAGGTTGCAGTGAACTGAGATGGTGCCACTGCACTCCAGCCTGGGCAACAGAGCAAGACTCTGTCTCAAAAACGAACAAACAAAAAAACAAACCCACATATGTATGTAGTATACACACACATATGGAAACACGTTTAAATCTGTACCTTTTTATCTACCTTGAAAACCATGAATCCATCTTAGCGTTACAAAGTTCATTCTGATTTTCTCCCGTTTCGTATTTGTAACTGCAACAGTCCTCCCTTACCTGTGTTTTCACTCTCCATGGTTTCGGTTACCTATGGTCAATGGCAGTCTGAAAACATTAAGATATATTGGACAGAGAGAGAGAGATCACGAATTCATATAACTTTTATTGCAATATATTGTTATAATTATTTTGTTATTATTGTTGTTAATCTCTTACTGTGCCTAATTTATAAATTAGCCCTTGTCATAGATTATGTATATATAGGAAAAAAACATAGGATAATAAGGGTTCAGTACTGTATGCAGTTTCAGACATCCTCTGGGAGGTTTATTTTTAATTTTTTGTTTATTATTATTATTATTTTGAGACGGAGTCTCGCTCTGTCGCCCAGGCTGGAGTGCAGTGGCGCAATCTTGGCTCACTGCAAGCTCCGCCTCCTGGGTTCATGCCATTCTCCTGCCTCAGCCTCCCGAGTAGCTGGTACTACAGGCGTCCGCCACCACACCCAGCCAATTTTTTTGTATTTTTAGTAGAGACGGGGTTCCACCATGTTAGCCAGGATGGTGTTGATCTCCTGACCTCGTGATCTGCCCGCCTCGGCCTCCCAAAGTGTTGGGATTACAGGCGTGAGCCACCGCACCCGGTCCCTCTGGGAGTTTTAGAACAGATCACCCACAGATAAGGTGGGCTACTGCACCTTCTTGGATAGTGAGAAACCTGCCTATTATTAATGCAATTCAGGCATACCTTGTTTTACATTGTGCTTCCCTTTATTGCACTTTGCAGAAACTGTGTTTTTTACAAATTGAAGGTTTATGCTAACCCTTCATTGAACAAGTGTGTTGGTGCCATTTTTCCAACAGCTTGTGCTCACTTTTTGTCTCTGTGTCACATTTTGGCGATTCTCATAATATTTCAGACTTTTTCACTACTATTGTATCTGTTATGGTGATGTGTGATTGGTGATCTTTGATGTTACTATTGTAATTGTTTTGGGGTGCTGTGAACTGTACCCACATTAGATGGTGAACTTAGTTGATGAATGTTGTATGTGTTCTGACTGCTCCACTGACCACCTGCTATTCCCTGTCTCTCTCCCTCTCCTTGGGCCTCCCTATTCCCTGAGATACAACAATATTGAAATTAGGTCAATTAATAATGCTACAATGGACTCTTTGTCTTCAATTGAATGGAAGAGTCTGAAGTCTCTCACTTTAATTCAAAAGCTAGAAATGATGAAGCTTAGTGAGGAAGGCATGTCAAAAGCTGAGATAGGGCCCTGCATGGTGGTTCATTCCTGAAATCCCAGTGCATTGGGAGGCCCCGGCAGGTGGATTGCTTGAACCCAGAGGTTGGAGACAGCCTGGACAAAAGGGTGAAACCCCATCTCTACAAAAAAAAAAAAAAAAAAATACAAAAAATTAGTCAGGCATGGTGGCATGTGCCTGTAGCCCCAGCTACTTGGCAGACTGAGGTGGGAGGATCACCAGAGCCTGGGAGGTTGAGGCTGTGGTGAGCTGTAATCACACCACTACACTCCAGCCTGGGTGACAGAATGAGACCCTGTCTCAAAAGAAAAAATGCTGAGATAGTCCAAAAGCTTTTACCTCTTGGGTCAGTTAGCCAAGTAATGAATGCAAAGGAAAAGTTCTTCAAGGAAATTAAAAATGCTACTCCAGTGAATACACAAATGTTAAGAAAGTGAAACGGTCTTATTGTTGATATGGAGAAAGTTTTAGTGGTGCGGGTAGAAGACCAAGCCAGAAACAACATTCCCTTAAGTAAAAGCCTAATCCAAAGCAAGGCTCAAATTCTCTTCAATTCTATGAAGGGTAAGGGAGGCAAGGAAACTACAGAAGAATAGTTTGAAGCTAGCAGAAGTTAGTTCATGAGCTTTAAGGAAAGAAGCCATTTCTATAATGTAAAAGTGCAAGGTGAAGCAGCGAGTGCTGATGTAGAAGCTGCAGCGTTATTCAGAAGATCTAGCTAAGATAATTGATGAAGATAGCTACAGTAAAAAACAGATTTTTCAGTGTAGTTGAAATAGCCTTCTATTTGAAGAAGATGCCATCTAGGACTCTCATAGCTGGATATGAGAAGTCAATGCCTGGCTTCGAAGTTTCAAAGAACAGACTGACTCTCTTGTTAGGGGGTAATGCAGCTGGATACATTTTTGGGAAATCATTTTGCAGTTGTAGTAAAGATTGGGTTAGGCAAGAATCATGAACAAATTCTAAATTGGGGGGAAATTTTGACTAGTAGTAGTTTGTGTGGTCTTAAATAAAGTGTCTTCCCAGAGGCTGCTTATTAGTGGGAAGGGAAAAACGTAACAGTGCTAGTACAGTGAAGAAATTGGACAATACCTTGACCAAGCAATCAAATTAATAGCACCAACAAAGGACAAATGGACATTTTGTGTCTCCAGATGTGGTACCCTGAGAAGATCACAACATTACATTTGTGTCACTGAGAAGCCAGAATCACAATCTTATCATGAAGAAACAGCAGACAAAATTAAAATTAGGCAGATTGTAATTTTAAAAAGAGCAGGGGGCGTTTGTTCTTCAAAATGTCAGTGCCGTAACTGTTCTGGAAATGTTGCAGATTAAAGGCACCTAAAGAGATTGACAACTAAATGCAGTATCTGATCCTGAACTGGATCCTGAACTGTAAAGGATAAAATGCTGGGACATTATTGGGTCATCTGACAAAACTGGAGTACAAACAATAGATTAAAGTATTATATTGTTAAATATACTGAGGTTGATAACTGTGCTGTGATCATGGAAGAGAATGTCACATTTTAAGGATATGCTGAAGTGGTTGGGGAAAAGAGCTATGATTTATGTAATTTACTCTCAAATGGCTCAGACAAGAAATTATCTGTACACACACACACACACCCATTTGTGTATGCTTGATAGATAGGTAAAGTGTTGACAATAGGTAAATATTGATAGGTGAATCTGGTAAAGTGTGTATGGGTTCTTTTTGTCCTATTTTTATTTTTTGCTTTTTAAAAAATAAATTTGAAATTATTGAAACAAAAGCATAGCCTCACTCAATATCCCCTCTTCTCACTTCTTTCTCCTTCTGCCAAGTAACCTTTAGGCCTCATCTACACTCCTGCAGTAGCCTCCTAACTGATCTCTGTTCCTGCCCTTGTTGCCCTACAGTCATTTTGTCATACAACTGGCAAAGTAATTCTTTTAAAACATAAAGTCAGATGACGTCACTCTTCTCATGGCTTCCCATTTCACCTGAAATAAAAATTCAGCCCTTAACTGGGGTCTTCAAGGCCTGACTGCTTTAGTTCACTTCATCTTCTGTGACATTACCCCTTCCCCCATCACTCTGTGCCACTCATTTCACTCCAGTCTAATGGGCCTCTTTGTGTTCCTCCAGTAGGCAAAGTGTACTCTCTTTTCAGGGGTTTTGTTCTTGCTTTTCTTTCTTTCTGCCTGGAACACTCTTTGCCCATATATCTGAATGGCTTCTTCCCTCCCTTCTGGCTTCTGCCCAAATTTATCATCAGAAGGACTACTCTTGACCTTCCTAGATAAAACAGCATTCCTCCTCCCGCTTCCTATTACACCCTGTCCCCTTTTCCTGCTTTATTTCTATTTCTGTTCTATATGCTGTATTTGTTTATTGTTGATTTCCCTTTTACAACATAAGTTCCTTGAGTGAGGGACTTTGTTTTGTTTATTGCTATATCCACAGTGCTTAGAACAGTGCCTGGCACATAGTAGGCTTTCAGTAAATGCTTGAGAATGAAAGAATATTTAAGCTTGAGGCACTTAAAAGCTGACTAAAAATTCAGTTATGTGAGTAGAGTAGTCTTCTTGGTTTTGATAGTCTTCACTGTAGGGTGATGGGTACAGGGCCCTAGTGGTTTGGTATGCAACAGGTCTTTATCTCTTATCCAATCAGTTCCCTGAGAGGTATCCACCAATTTCCTAGCTAGAAAGTCAGGGAGAAGGTTGGGGAGGTGTGTAAGCCTGCCTCCTAATGTTCTGGAAGCAAAATGGTGCTCCTGTCTGTTCTCATGTACTTTGTTCTTACGCATTTTATGTTCTCCCCGCCACACCCAATTGTTGTCTTTGTAGTAGAGTTTCAACAAGGCGTGGAGGGAAACAGGTGTGTCCATTTTACTAATCCAGTTGGCTCTTTTAATAGAGGTTAAGATTTCTTATACCACAACCAAGAAGACTCCTGCTTGATCTTATATGATAGCAGGAAACTACGGTTGACTTGGAAACCGAGAGTCTTTTGCTCCTATTAACCCATGCCTGTCAACCGAAAGGAGAACTCAAATGAGAGTCTTAGTAGCCACATGTGAATATTGAGCACTTAAAATGGGCTTGTTTCAATTGAAATGTGCTACAAGTGTAAAATACATACTTTTTAAACACATAATAGATGTAAAAGACTTGGAAGTTTTTGAAGTCTGAAAAAAGAATGTAAAATATTTCATTAATCCTTTAAAGTATTGGCTATATGTTGAAATAATATTTTGAATATGTTGAACTTAATTTTGTGTTTCCTTTTGCTTTTTAAAATTTGGTTAGTAGAAATTTAGATTTATATATATAGCATCCATTAATTCTTTTGGATAACATTGCTGTAGAGGCCAACAACTAAGACAAATGTGTCTATCAGTAGTGGTCCTGGATCCTAGAATTCCATTAAAGTATCCTAGGATCAGCTGGGCATGGTGGCTCACACCTGTAATCCCAGCACTTTGGGAGGCCGAGGCAGGAGGATCACCTGAGACCAGGGGTTCGAGACCAGCCTAGCCAACATGGTGAAACCCCATGTCTACAAAAATACAAAAATTAGCTGGGCGTGGTGGTGTGCCCCTGTAGTCCCAGGTATTCAGGAGGCTGAGGCAGCAGACTCACTTAAACTCAGGAGGTGGAGGTTGCAGAGAGCTGAGAGATCACGCCATTGCACTCCAGCCTGGGCGACAGAGTAAGACTCCATCTCAAGAAAAAAAAAAAAGAAAAAAGAAAAAAAAATGTATCCTAGGATCAAAGCTAGCAGGTTGCATGTTCCCCTCAAAGGTGGGTACTTTCATATTTGACCTAGGGTTCTCGCAGTTATTATACTTTTCTATACTTTGAAAAGTTACTACCCTTACTAACGGTAACTTTGTATAGATTTTAACTTGTTTCTTCCATCTCTCTCTTTTTTTTTTGGAATGGTACAATGCCAGTAAAACTCTAGAATGAAACAGAATGGATCCAAATTGTTTTAAGATGAGTGCTGTGAGCTACATACATACATTTAGATCCCAGGATTTTTAGTTCTATAGAGTCATTCTAGATGATGTGAACAGTGAAAATGTTATCCATTAACAGATAGATGCAATTCTAACTATCTGAAAATAACCTAGAAAAAGACCTGCTATCTGGAACAGAAATGGAGAGACTACTTTTGACTGCCCAATGAATAACATTCATGATTATTGACCAGTACTGGATCAATTTGGCCTCAAAGACCATTGATCATGCTGTATTCTTATAGCTATATTGGCCTTTTACTTCTCCACAGAGGCACAGATTATAGTCAGTTTGGCATTCGTTTTTAATTTTATGAAGAGTGTTTTAAATTAAAACCTATCAGATAACTTTCCCTCCTTTGAGACATTAATGTGGTCCTTATATAATTAAGCCATCCACCATTCAAGCCGATTAACAACTTCCAGAATAGGAATTTGAGGTTGAAAACACTATTCCCAATTGCCATTCTTCAGCCTGAAGGATTAGGGAATTATAGCCTCTCATTTCTAACTCATCTTTTATCAGAATGCTAGAAGATAAAATCTTCCTTATTTCTCAGTTCCATTTCTTTTTCCTTGTACGCTTAGGAAGATAATTTTTCCTCACAACCTGAAGAATTATGTCTATTTTTTGGAAGACTAAAAGATACCAGACTAAGTAGTCAGATTTTGTGTCCTTCGGGGTAACTTTCTGGGTCAATCCATTTTGAAAAGAGTATTTTTCAACTAGTTAGCAGGTAATTTTAAATTATAAAAGTATTCTCCTTGCACAGTTGAAAAAAAATGTTGTAGCCTCTTGCTCTTCTTCTCTTTCCTGTAGTCCCACTCATCAGAGAAGACCACATTACATCTTTCTCTTTTTTGTTTTCTTGCTAGGTACCCACCATAAATTTAAATAACTGAAATTGTTGACTGTATATCATTTTTCCATGGTAAGGAATTTGGCTTATTTATATAATCTCCCACATAATTTCCTTCTCTTCCTCTCTGGTTTTGTTCTTGTATTATTTTTTGTTTTGCTGTAGGTTCCTTGTTATAACATAAACAATGTATTCTGTAGCTTTGATTCCATCAATATCAGACTCTATTACTTTACTTTTATTATGAAACATGAGGAAATTAGTACCCCCTTCTTTAACTGTTATAGTTTTAATATTACCTCTTAATTATTTTTGGAGAATGGTTGTCTGACTTCTCCTTTTGGCAAATGTTGTTCTTTGCAGTGACTGAGTGTGTGTGTGTGTGTGTGTGTGTGTGTGTGTGTGTGTGTAAAATGTGAGGAGGGACCAAATTTCCCAGGTGTTACTCAGACCTTCTTTTAATTTACTGCCCCATTTCCCATTGCTGTTCTGTGTCCAAGGTTGGAGCCTCTCTCAGTCTTTGCTGGGAAAACTGGCTTCTACCTCCTTCTCATTGTAAATTTGGGCCTCCTCCACTATGATGCACTTGTCAGTGTGGTGTCTCATTTGTTATCTGTGTTACAGAAATTTATCAAAATCTGGTCTTCTGCAGCCCCACCCCCTACTCTCTCTCTCCCTCCCTCCGTCTCTTTCTCTTTCTCTCTTTTTTTTTGAGACTGTGTCTTACTGTGTTACCAAGACTGCAGTTTAGTGGTGTGATCATGACTCACCGCAGTCCCGACTGCCCGGGCTCAGGTGATTCTCCCACCTCAGCTTCAGGCGAGGACCACCATGCCTGGCTAATTTTCGTATTTTTTTTTTTTTTTTTTTTTTTGAGACTGGGTTTCGCCATGTTGCCCAGGCTGGTCTTGAACTCCTGAGCTCAAGTGATCTGCCTGCCTTGGCCTCCCAAAGTGCTGGGATTACAGGTGTGAGCCACTGTACCCGGCTCTTCCCCCTTCTCAATGGATTTATACCCTTTACAGTCCTATCAGAGGGAAACTGGAAAGGAAGAATGGAAATTAAACATACGTACCCAGTCTGCTCTCTTGAGCCAGAAGATACAGAAGCGATGCTTGCTTTTTAGTTGTCTTAAATTGTTATTGAATATTTCTATGATGCTTTTACATTGTTCAGAGTGATTTTATCTGCTTAATCCTCATAACAACCTTTGATTTAGGTGGAATGTATGTTACCCTTTTTTTTTTTTTTTTTAACAAATTAGTAAAGTGAGGATTAGAGCGGCTGAGTAAGGGATTTATGGATGGTAACTTGCCTGAGTAGGTTGCAGAACTGGGATAGAGATTAGTGCTTAAATCTTCCAACTCAGGGTTCAGTTCTCTTTTTATTATACTCATTTGACTGGGGAAAGGGTTGTATCTGTCCTCAAGTTTTAGTCTCTCTCTCTTTTTTTCATGTGTGTGTGTGTGTGTGTGTGTGTATACACAGAACATTTCAACACTGAAATTGCTTGGCAGTTTCATGGTCTTTGTGCCATATCTTCTTTAACATAGAATCCCAGTTTAATTTTTGTTTTTTTTGAGACGGAGTCTCGCTCTGTCGCCCAGGCTGGAGTGCAGTGGCACGATCTCAGCTCACTGCAAGCTCCGCCTCCTGGGTTTACGCCATTCTCCTGCCTCAGACTCCTGAGTAGCTGGGACTACAGGCACCTGCCCCCATGCCTGGGTAGTTTTTCGTATTTTTTTAGTAGAGACGGGGTTTCACCGTGTTAGCCAGGATGGTCTCGATCTCCTGACCTCGTGATCCGCCCGCCTTGGCCTCCCAAAGTGCTGGGATTACAGGCTTGAGCCACCACGCCTGGCCTATTTTTAAATTTTCAAAGCTGGGTGGGATGACTCACACCTGTAATCCCAGCACTTTGGGAGGCTGAGGTGGGCAGATCACCTGAGGTGGGGAGTGAGACCAGCCTGACCACATGGAGAAACACCATCTCTACTGAAAATACAAAACTACCTGGGCGTGGTGGCACATGCATGTAATCCCAGCTACTCGGGGGCTGAGGCAGGAGAATCACTTGAACCCAGGAGGCGGAGGTTGCGGTGAGTCGAGATCATGTCATTGCACTTCAGCCTGGGCAACAAGAGTGAAACTCCGTCTCAAAAAAAAAGAAAAAAGAATTCAGGGAGTATCGAGCAAGATGGCCGAATAGGAACAGCTCCAGTCTCCAACTCCCAGCGTGAGTGACACAGAAGACCGGTGATTTCTGCATTTTCAACTGAGGTACTGGGGTCATCTCACTGGGGAGTGCCGGACAATCGGTGCTGGTCAGCTGCTGCAGCCCGACCAGCGAGAGCTGAAGCAGGGCGAGGCATTGCCTCACCTGGGAAGCGCAAGGGGGAAGGGATTCCCTTTTCCTAGCCAGGGGAACTGAGACAACACCTGGAAAATCGGGTAATTCCCACCCCAATACTGCGCTTTAAGCAAACGGGCACACCAGGAGATTATACCCACACCTGGCCGGGAGGGTCCCATGGCCACGGAGCCTCCCTCATTGCTAGCACAGCAGTCTGCCATCTAACCACAAGGCAGCAGCAAGGCTGGGGGAGGGGCGCCCGCCATTGCTGAGGCTTAAGTAGGTAAACAAAGCCGCTGGGAAGCTCCAGCTGGGTGGAGCTCACAGCAGCTCAAGGAAACCTGCCTGTCTCTGTAGACTCCACCTGTGGGGACAGGGCACAGCTAAACAACAAAAGGGGAAGCAGCAGAGGCCTGTGCAGACGCGAACGACTCTGTCTGACAGCTTTGAAGAGAGCAGTGGATCTCCCCACACGGAGGTTGAGATCTGAGAAGGGACAGACTGCCTGCTCAAGTGGGTAGCCTAACTGGGAGACATCCCCCACTCGGGGCAGTCTGACACCCCACACCTCACAGGATGGAGTACACCCCTGAGAGGAAGCTTCCAAAGTAAGAATCAGACAGGTACACTCGCTGTTCAGCAATATTCTATCTTCTGCAACCTCTGCTGCTGATACCCAGGCACAGGGTCTGGAGTGGACCTCAAGGAATTTACAACAGACCTACAGCTGAGGGTCCTGACTATTAGAAGGAAAACTATCAAACAGGAAGAACACCTATACCAAAACCCCATCAGTATGTCACCATCATCAAAGACCAGAGCAGATAGATAAAACCACAAAGATGGGGAAGAAGCAGGGCAGAAAAGCTGGAAATTCAAAAAATAAGAGCACATCTCCCCCTGCAAAGGAGCGCAGCTCATCGCCAGCAACGGATCAAAGCTGGTCAGAGAATGACTTTGACGAAATGAGAGAAGAAGGCTTCAGTCCATCAAACTTCTCAGAGCTAAAGGAGGAATTACGTACCCAGCGCAAAGAAACTAAAAATCTTGAAAAAAGAGTGGAAGAATTGATAGCTAGAATAATTAATGCAGGGAAGGTCATAAATGAAATGACAGAGATGAAAACCATGACATGAGAAATACGTGACAAATCCACAAGCTTCAGTAACCGACTCGATCAATGGAAGAAAGAGTATCAGCGATTGAGGATCAAATGAATGAAATGAAGCGAGAAGAGAAACCAAAAGAAAAAAGAAGAAAAAGAAATGAACAAAGCCTGCAAGAAGTATGGGATTATGTAAAAAGACCAAATCTACGTCTGATTGGGGTGCCTGAAAATGAGGGGGAAAATGGAACCAAGTTGGAAAACACTCTTCAGGATATCATCCAGGAGAACTTCCCCAACCTAGTAGGGCAGGCCAACATTCAAATTCAGGAAATACAGAGAACACCACAAAGATACTCCTCGAGAAGAACAACTCCAAGACACATAATTGCCAGATTCACCAAAGTTGAAATGAAGGAAAAAATCTTAAGGGCAGCCAGAGAGAAAGGTTGGTTTACCCACAAGGGAAGCCCGTTAGACTAACAGCAGACCTCTCGGCAGAAACTCTACAAGCCAGAAGAGGTGGGGGCCGATATTCAACATTCTTAAAGAAAAGAATTTTAAACCAGAATTTCATATCCAGCCAAACTAAGTTTCATCAGTGAAGGAGAAATAAAATCCTTTACAGATAAGCAAATGCTTAGAGATTTTGTCACCACCAAGCCTGCCTTACAAGAGACCCTGAAGGAAGCCCTAAACATGGAAAGGAACAACCGGTACCAGCCATTGCAAAAACATGCCAAAATGTAAAGACCATCGAGGCTAGGAAGAAACTGCATCAACTAATGAGCAAAATAACCAGTTAATATCATAATGGCAGGATAAAGTTCACACATAACAATATTAACCTTAAATGTAAATGGACTAAATGCTCCAATTAAAAGACACAGACTGGCAAACTGGATAGAGTCAAGACCCATCAGTCTGCTGTATTCAGGAGACCCATCTCACATGCAGAGACATACATAGGCTCAAAATAAAGGGATGGAGGAAGATCTACCAAGCAAATGGAGAACAACAAAAAAGCAGGGGTTGCAATCCTAGTCTCTGATAAAACAGACTTTAAACCATCAAAGATCAAAAGAGACAAAGAAGGCCATTACATAATGGTAAAGGGATCAATTCAACAGGAAGAGCTAACTCTCCTAAATATATATGCACCCAATACAGGAGCACCCAAATTCATCAAGCAAGTCCTTAGAGACTTACAAAGAGACTTAGACTCCCATACAATAATAATGGGAGACTTCAACACTCCACTGTCAATGTTAGACAGATCAACGAGACAGAAAGTTAACAAGGATACCCAGGAATTGAACTCATCTCTGCACCAAGCGGACCTAATAGACATCTATAGAACTCTCCACTCCAAATCAACAGAATATACATTCTTCTCAGCACCACATCGCACTTATTCCAAAATTGACCACATAATTGGAAGTAAAGCACTCCTCAGCAAATGTAAAAGAACAGAAATTATAACAAACTGTCCCTCAGACCACAGTGCAATCAAACTAGAACTCAGGACTAAGAAACTCAATCAAAACCACTCAACTACATGGAAACTGAACAACCTGCTCCTGAATGACTACTGGGTACATAACGAAATGAAAGCAGAAATAAAGATGTTCTTTGAAACCAATGAGAACAAAGATACAACATACCAGAATCTCTGGGACACATTAAAGCAGTGTGTAGAGGGAAATTTATAGCACTAAATGCCCACAAGAGAAAGCTGGAAAGATCTAAAATTGACACTCTAACATCACAATAAAAGAACTGGAGAAGCAAGAGCAAACACATTCAAAAGCTAGCAGAAGGCAAGAAATAACTAAGATCAGAGCAGAACTGAAGGAGATAGAGACACAAACAACCCTCCAAAAAATCAATGAATCCAGGAGTTGGTTTTTTGAAAAAATCAACAAAATTGACAGACCGCTAGCAAGACTAATAAAGAAGAAAAGAGAGAAGAATCAAATAGACGCAATAAAAAATGATAAAGGGGATATCACCACCGACCCCACAGAAATACAAACTACCATCAGAGAATACTATAAACACCTCTACGCAATAAACTAGACAATCTAGAAGAAATGGATAATTTCCTGGACACTTACACTCTTCCAAGACTAAACCAGGAAGAAGTTGAATCCCTGAATAGACCAATAGCAGGCTCTGAAATTGAGGCAATAATAATAGCCTACCAACCAAAAAAAGTCCAGGACCAGATGGATTCACAGCTGAATTCTACCAGAGGTACAAGGAGGAGCTGGTACCATTCCTTCTGAAACTATTCCAATCAATAGAAAAAGAGGGAATCCTCCCTAACTCATTTTATGAGGCCAACATCATCCTGATACCAAAGCCTGGCAGAGACACAAAAAAAAAGAAAATTTTAGACCAATATCCCTGATGAACATCGATGCAAAAATCCTCAATAAAATACTGGCAAACCGGATTCAGCAGCACATCAAAAAGCTTATCCACCATGATCAAGTGGGCTTCGTCCCTGGGATGCAAGGCTGGTTCAACATTCGCAAATCAATAAATGTAATGCAGCATATAAACAGAACCAAAGACAAGAACCACATGATTATCTCAATAGATGCAGAAAAGGCTTTTGACAAAATTCAACAGCTCTTCATGCTAAAAACACTCAATAAATTCGGTATTGATGGAACGTACCTCAAAATAATAAGAGCTATTTATGACAAACCCACAGCTAATATCATACTGAATGGGCAAAAACTGGAAAAATTCCTTTTGAAACCTGGCACAAGACAGGGATGCCCTCTCTCACCGCTCCTATTCAACATAGTGTTGGAAGTTCTGGCTAGGGCAATCAGGCAAGAGAAAGAAATCAAGGGTATCCAGTTAGGAAAAGAAGAAATCAAATTGTCCCTGTTTGCAAATGACATGATTGTATATTTAGAAAACCCCATTGTCTCAGCCCAAAATCTGCTTAAGCTGATAAGCAACTTCAGCAAAGTTTCAGGATACAAAATTAATGTGCAAAAATCACAAGCATTCTTATACACCAGTAACAGACAAGCAGAGAGCCAAATCATGAATGAACTTCCATTCACAGTTGCTTCAAAGAGAATAAAATACCTAGGAATCCAACTTACAAGGGATGTAAAGGACCTCTTTAAGGAGAACTACAAACCACTGCTCAGTGAAATCAAAGAGGACACTACAAATGGAAGAACATACCATGCTCATGGATAGGAAGAATCAATATCGTGAAAATGGCCATACTGTCCAAGGTTATTTATAGATTCAATGCCATCCCCATCAAGCTACCAATGAGTTTCTTCACAGAATTGGAAAAAACGGCTTTAAAATTCGTATGGAACCAAAAAAGAGCCTGCATTGCCAAGTCAATCCTAAGTCAAAAGAACAAAGCTGGAGGCATCACGCTACCTGACTTCAAACTATACTACAAGGCTACAGTAACCAAAACAGCATGGTACTGATACCAAAACAGAGATATAGACCAACGGAACAGAACAGAGTCCTCAGAAATAATACCACACATCTACAGCCATCTGATCTTTGACAAACCTGAGAGAAACAAGAAATGGGGAAAGGATTCCCTATTTAATAAATGGTGCTGGGAAAATTGGTAGCCATAAGTAGAAAGCTGAAACTGGATCCTTTCCTTACTCCTTATACGAAAATTAATTCAAGATGGATTAGAGACTTAAAAGTTAGACCTAATACCATAAAAACCCTAGAAGAAAACCTAGGTAGTACCATTCAGGACATAGGCATGGGCAAGGACTTCATGTCTAAAACACCAAAAGCAACGGCAGCAAAAGCCAAAATTGACAAATGGGATCTAATTAAACTAAAGAGCTTCTGCACAGCGAAAGAAACTACCATCAGAGTGAACAGGCAACCCACAGAATGGGAGAAAATTTTTGCAATCTACTCATCTAACAAAAGGCTAATACCCAGAATCTACAACGAACTCAAACAAATTTACAAGAAAAAAACAACCCCATTAAAAAGTGGGCAAAGGATATGAACAGACATTTCTCAAAAGAAGACATTCATACAGCCAGTAGACACATGAAAAAATGCTCATCATCACTGGCCATCAGAGAGATGCAAATTAAAACCACAATGAGATAACATCTCACACCAGTTAGAATGGCAATCATTAAAAAGTCAGGAAACAACAGGTGCTGGAGAGGATGTGGAGAAATAGGAACACTTTTACACTGTTGGTGGGATTGTAAACTAGTTCAACCATTATGGAAAACAGTATGGCGATTCCTCAAGGACCTAGAACTAGATGTACCATATGACCCAGCCATCCCACTACTGGGTATATACCCAAAGGATTATAAATTACTCTACTACAAAGAGACATGCACACGTATGTTTATTGCGGCACTATTCACAATAGCAAAGACTTGGAATCAACCCAAATGTCCATCTGTGACAGACTGGATTAAGAAAATGTGGCACATATACACCATGGAATATTATGCAGCCATCAAAAAGGATGAGTTTGCGTCCTTTGTAGGGACATGGATGCAGCTGGAAACCATCATTCTTAGCAAACTATCACAAGAACAGAAAACCAAACACCGCATGTTCTCAGTCATAGGTGGGAACCGAAGAATGACATCACTTGGACTCTGGAAGGGGAACATCACACATCGGGGCCTATCATGGGGAGGGGGGAAGGGGGAGAGATTGCATTGGGAGTTATACCTGATATAAATGACGAATTGATGGGTGCTGACGAGTTGATGGGTACAGCACACCAACAGGGCACAAGTATACATATGTAACAAACCTGCACGTTATGCACATGTACCCTAGAACTTAAAGTATAATAAAAAAAAAAAAAAGCAATTCTAGCTATAATAAGAGTAACTGAACTATATGGAAATGGGAAACATGCAAATAGTACTGATATCTTCCCTGCTTATAAGAAGAGGGTTTAGATAGAGATTTGGGCAAAGCTTCATTTATGAATAGATCTGTATATCTTCAGTATACATATATATCCAGTGTTTTATGTATATATAAAACTGGTGTTTTATGTGTATATATCCAATGTCACCCTGTACTCTTCACTTTTAAGTTTATTTTAGTTAGAATCTTTTAATATGAAAATTTAGAATGTGAAATAGCAAAAGACTACAAAAGTTGAAAACACCTCCGAGCTTTTTTGTGAATATTATCCTTTTTTCTGCCACTTTAATTAGTTATTTTTTTTGTATTTCCCATGTAAATTTTATTTCACACTCTTGGAGGAGTAATATGGAATTTGTACAGATTTTGGAAAAGAAATTTTAGGGGGGGGCGGAGCAAGATGGCCGAATAGGAGCAGCTCCAGTCTCCAACTCCCAGCGCGAGCGACACAGAAGACCGGTGATTTCTGCGTTTTCAACTGAGGTACTGGGGTCATCTCGCTAGGGAGTGCCGAACAATCGGTGCTGGTCAGCTGCTGCAGCCTGACCAGCGTGAGCTGAAGCAGGGCGAGGCATCGCCTCACCTGGAAGCGCAAGGGGGAAAGGAATCCCTTTTTCCTAGCCAGGGGAACTGAGACACACAACACCTGGAAAATCGGGTAACTCCCACCCCAATACTGCGCTTTAAGGAAACAGGCACACCAGGAGAATATATCCCACACCTGGCCGGAGGGTCCCACGCCCACGGAGCCTCCCTCACTGCTAACACAGCCGTCTGCGGCGATCTATCGGCAAGGCAGCAGCGAGGCTGGGGGAGGGGCGCCCGCCATTGTTGAGGCTTAAGTAGGTAAACAAAACCGCTGGGAAGCTCGAACTGGGTGGAGCTCACAGCAGCTCAAGGAAGCCTGCCTGTCTCTGTAGACTCTACCTCTGCGGACAGCGCACAGCTGCAGTCCATTAGGGGAAGGAGCGGGGGCGGTGCAGACGCGAACGACTCTGTCTGACAGCTTTGGGGAGAGCCGTGGATCTCCTAACGCGGAGGTTGAGATCCGAGAACGGACAGACTGCCTGCTCAGGTGGGTCCCTGACCCCTGAGTAGCCTAGCTGGGAGACATCCCCCACTAGGGGCAGTCTGACACCCCACACCTCACAGGGTGGCGTCACCCCTGAGAGGAAACTTCCAAAGAAAGAATCAGACAGGTACACTCGCTGTTCAGCAATATTCTATCTTCGGCAACCTCTGCTGCTGATACCCAGGCAAACAGGGTCTGGAGTGGACCTCAAGCAATCTCCAACAGACCAACAGACAGTCCTTCTGACTGTCAGACGGAAAACTATCAAACAGGAAGGACACCTATACCAAAACCCCATCCGTACGTCACCATCATCAAAGTCCAGAGACAGATAAAACCACAAAGATGGGGAAGAAGCAGGGCAGAAAAGCTGGAAATTCAAAAAATAAGAGCGCATCTCCCCCTGCAAAGGAGCGCAGCTCATCGCCAGCAACGGATCAAAGCTGGTCAGAGAATGACTTTGACGAGATGAGAGAAGAAGGCTTCAGATCATCAAACCTCTCAGAGCTAAAGGAGGAATTACGTACCCAGCGCAAAGAAACTAAAAATCTTGAAAAAAAAGTGGAAGAATTGACAGCTAGATTAATTAATGCAGAGAAGATCATAAACGAAATGACAGAGATGAAAACCATGACATGAGAAATACGTGACAAATGCACAAGCTTCAGTAACCGACTCGATCAACTGGAAGAAAGAGTATCAGCGATTGAGGATCAAATGAATGAAATGAAGCGAGAAGAGAAACCAAAAGAAAAAAGAAGAAAAAGAAATGAACAAAGCCTGCAAGAAGTATGGGATTATGTAAAAAGACCAAATCTACGTCTGATTGGGGTGCCTGAAAGTGAGGGGGAAAATGGAACCAACTTGGAAAACACTCTTCAGGATATCATCCAGGAGAACTTCCCCAACCTAGTAGGGCAGGCCAACATTCAAATTCAGGAAATACAGAGAACGCCACAAAGATACTCCTCCAGAAGAGCAACTCCAAGACACATAATTGCCAGATTCACCAAAGTTGAAATGAAGGGAAAAATCTTAAGGGCAGCCAGAGAGAAAGGTCGGGTTACCCACAAAGGGAAGCCCATCAGAATAACAGCAGACCTCTCGGCAGAAACTCTACAAGCCAGAAGAGAGTGGGGGCCAATATTCAACGTTCTTAAAGAAAAGAATTTTCAACCCAGAATTTCATATCCAGCCAAACTAAGCTTCATCAGTGAAGGAGAAATAAAATCCTTTACAGATAAGCAAATGCTTAGAGATTTTGTCACCACCAGGCCTGCCTTACAAGAGACCCTGAAGGAAGCCCTAAACATGGAAAGGAACAAGCGGTACCAGCCATTGCAGAAACATGCCAAAATGTAAAGACCATCGAGGCTAGGAAGAAACTGCATCAACTAACGAGCAAAATAACCAGTTAATATCATAATGACAGGATCAAGTTCACACATAACAATATTAACCTTAAATGTCAATGGACTAAATGCTCCAATTAAAAGACACAGACTGGCAAACTGGATCAAGAGTCAAGACCCATCAGTCTGCTGTATTCAGGAGACCCATCTCACATGCAGAGACATACATAGGCTCAAAATAAAGGGATGGAGGAAGATCTACCAAGCAAATGGAGAACAACAAAAAGCAGGGGTTGCAATCCTAGTCTCTGATAAAACAGACTTTAAACCATCAAAGATCAAAAGAGACAAAGAAGGCCATTACATCATGGTAAAGGGATCAATTCAACAGGAAGAGCTAACTCTCCTAAATATATATGCACCCAATACAGGAGCACCCAGATTCATAAAGCAAGTCCTTAGAGACCTACAAAGAGACTTAGACTCCCATACAATAATAATGGGAGACTTCAACACTCCACTGTCAACATTAGACAGATCAACGAGACAGAAAGTTAACAAGGATATCCAGGAATTGAACTCATCTCTGCACCAAGCGGACCTAATAGACATCTATAGAACTCTCCACCCCAAATCAACAGAATATACATTCTTCTCAGCACCACATCGCACTTATTCCAAAATTGACCACATAATTGGAAGTAAAGCACTCCTCAGCAAATGTACAAGAACAGAAATTATAACAAACTGTCTCTCAGACCACAGTGCAATCAAACTAGAACTCAGGACTAAGAAACTCAATCAAAACCGCTCAACTACATGGAAACTGAACAACCTGCTCCTGAATGACTACTGGGTACATAACGAAATGAAAGCAGAAATAAAGATGTTCTTTGAAACCAATGAGAACAAAGATACAACATACCAGAATCTCTGGGACACATTTAAAGCAGTGTGTAGAGGGAAATTTATAGCACTAAATGCCCACAAGAGAAAGCAGGAGAGATCTAAAATTGACACTCTAACATCACAATTAAAAGAACTAGAGAGGCAAGAGCAAACACATTCAAAAGCTAGCAGAAGGCAAGAAATAACTAAGATCAGAGCAGAACTGAAGGAGATAGAGACACAAAAAACCCTCCAAAAAATCAATGAATCCAGGAGTTGGTTTTTTGAAAAGATCAACAAAATTGACAGACTGCTAGCTAGACTAATAAAGAAGAAAAAGAGAGGAATCCAATAGACACAATAAAAAATGATAAAGGGGATATCACCACCGACCCCACAGAAATACAAACAACCATCAGAGAATACTATAAATGCCTCTACGCAAATCAACTAGAAAATCTAGAAGAAATGGATAATTTCCTGGACACTTACACTCTCCCAAGACTAAACCAGGAAGAAGTTGAATCCCTGAATAGACCAATAGCAGGCTCTGAAATTGAGGCAACAATTAATAGCCTACCCACCAAAAAAGTCCAGGACCAGATGGATTCACAGCTGAATTCTACCAGAGGTACAAGGAGGAGCTGGTACCATTCCTTCTGAAACTATTTCAATCAATAGAAAAAGAGGGAATCCTCCCTAACTCTTTTTATGAGGCCAACATCATCCTGATACCAAAGCCTGGCAGAGACACAACAAAAAGAGAGAATTTTAGACCAATATCCCTGATGAACATCGATGCAAAAATCCTCAATAAAATACTGGCAAACCGGATTCAGCAGCACATCAAAAAGCTTATCCACCATGATCAAGTGGGCTTCATCCCTGGGATGCAAGGCTGGTTCAACATTCGCAAATCAATAAACGTAATCCAGCATATAAACAGAACCAAAGACAAGAACCACATGATTATCTCAATAGATGCAGAAAAGGCTTTTGACAAAATTCAACAGCCCTTTATGCTAAAAACGCTCCATAAATTTGGTATTGATGGAACGTACCTCAAAATAATAAGAGCTATTTATGACAAACCCACAGCTAATATCATACTGAATGGGCAAAAACTGGAAAAATTCCCTTTGAAAACTGGCACAAGACAGGGATGCCCTCTCTCACCACTCCTATTCAACATAGTGTTGGAAGTTCTGGCTAGGGCAATCAGGCAAGAGAAAGAAATCAAGGGTATCCAGTTAGGAAAAGAAGAAGTCAAATTGTCCCTGTTTGCAGATGACATGATTGTATATTTAGAAAACCCCATTGTCTCAGCCCAAAATCTGCTTAAGCTGATAAGCAACTTCAGCAAAGTCTCAGGATACAAAATTAATGTGCAAAAATCACAAGCATTCTTATACACCAGTAACAGACAAGCAGAGAGCCAAATCAGGAATCAACTTCCATTCACAATTGCTTCAAAGAGAATCAAATACCTAGGAATCCAGCTTACAAGGGATGTAAAGGACCTCTTTAAGGAGAACTACAAACCACTGCTCAGTGAAATCAAAGAGGACACAAACAAATGGAAGAACATACCATGCTCATGGATAGGAAGAATCAATATCGTGAAAATGGCCATACTGCCCAAGGTGATTTATAGATTCAATGCCATCCCCATCAAGCTACCAATGACTTTCTTCACAGAATTGGAAAAAACGGCTTTAAAATTCATATGGAACCAAAAAAGAGCCCGCATTGCCAAGACAATCCTAAGTTAAAAGGACAAAGCTGGAGGCGTCACGCTACCTGACTTCAAACTATACTACAAGGCTACAGTAACCAAAACAGCATGGTACTGGTACCACAACAGAGATATAGACCAACGGAACAGAACAGAGTCCTCAGAAATAATACCACACATCTACAGCCATCTGATCTTTGACAAACCTGAGAGAAACAAGAAATGGGGAAAGGATTCCCTATTTAATAAATGGTGCTGGGAAAATTGGCTAGCCATAAGTAGAAAGCTGAAACTGGATCCTTTCCTTACCCCTTATACAAAGATTAATTCAAGATGGATTAGAGACTTAAATGTTAGACCTAATACCATAAAAACCCTAGAAGAAAATCTAGGTAGTACCATTCAGGACATAGGCATGGGCAAGGACTTCATGTCTAAAACACCAAAAGCAACGGCAGCAAAAGCAAAAATTGACACATGGGATCTAATTAAACTAAAGAGCTTTTGCACAGCTAAAGAAACTACCATCAGAGTGAACAGGCAACCTACAGAATGGGAAAAAATTTTTGCAACCTACTCATCTGACAAAGGGCTAATATCCAGAATCTACCAAGAACTCAAACAAATATACAAGAAAGAAACAAACAACCCCATCAAAAAGTGGGGAAAGGATATGAACAGACATTTCTCAAAAGAAGACATCCATACAGCCAACAGACACATGAAAAAATGCTCATCATCACTCGCCATCAGAGAAATGCAAATCAAAACCACAATGAGATACCATCTCACACCAGTTAGAATGGCAATCATTAAGAAGTCAGGAAACAACAGGTGTTGGAGAGGATGTGGAGAAATAGGAACACTTTTACACTGTTGGTGGGATTGTAAACTAGTTCAACCATTATGGAAAACAGTATGGCGATTCCTCAAGGATCTAGAACTAGATGTACCATATGACCCAGCCATCCCACTACTGGGTATATACCCAAAGGATTATAAATTACTCTACTACAAAGAGACATGCACACGTATGTTTATTGCGGCACTATTCACAATAGCAAAGACTTGGAATCAACCAAATGTCCATCTGTGACAGACTGGATTAAGAAAATGTGGCACATATACACCATGGAATATTATGCAGCCATCAAAAAGGATGAGTTTGCGTCCTTTGTAGGGACATGGATGCAGCTGGAAACCATCATTCTTAGCAAACTATCACAAGAAGAGAAAACCAAACACCGCACGTTCTCACTCATAGGTGGGAACTGAACAATGAGATCACTTGGACTCGGGAAGGGGAACATCACACACTGGGGCCTATCATGGGGAGGGGGGAGGAGGGAGGGATTGCATTGGGGAGTTATACATGATATAAACGTCATGCACATGTACCCTAGAACTTAAAGTATAATAAAAAAAAAAAAAAAAGAAATTTTAAAAAACCCAAAGAAATCTATTCCTATTCATCATTTCTTTCACCTGGATCTCCTAGTGCCTATAAATGAGTGCATGAAAATGTTTGCACTGCATTGAAATTTTTACTGTGGGATTGGAAGAAACACTGTGAAAAAGATGAAGAAACAATTGACCACACTGGATCTGTAGCCCAAGCTATTAGTTTAGTCTTAGTGTAGTCTACTCTGAATTTTGACTTACTGGATTTTTAAAGTCCCTGATTATTCCTAACAGAGTGGTTGGCTTTGCTTCACCCAGATAGGTTGTGGTGTGAAACAAGATGCTTGATACTGAGACTAAGGAATGTCTCATGACAGTGCTTGTTTCTTTTCAGCACTCCCCTCCACCTTAAAATTAAGTATTTAGGGCTTAAATGAAAGGGATTTTAAAAGCAAGACAAAACTTTGTTCTCTCTTTCTTACTAATAAACCTGTAGCATCTCACAGTAGAAAAAAGTATAGTGGGACTTACTGGCACCATGGTGCAGAGCATTGAAGAATTTCATATTGTGACAACACATCAAAATAAATTGCTGTCAACAGACCAAAACACCAAGTGCTGTGATTCTGTCTGACGTGTGAAGATTCAGACAGCCTGTCTTGACAAGTTGTGGTGGAGCACCTGCATTTGACAGAAGACAGTGATATAAATCTGATTTGCCTGATATGAAGCACCTAGATATAGTTAATGCTGGTGACAGTAAGTCTGCATAACATTTCCAAGCCGCAAGTCTGACTTTATTTTGCCTCTATTATGTAGTGTTATTTCTTTGGTCACATTTTGATTCTCACTTATTTTCTATTTGTATTTGTAGTCTGGCCTTGAAATATTATGAATTGTAAACTCTGAAAAATATAACAAATTAATGTTTTGTTCAGTCTTTTAAAAAGTATTATTGCAAAAGGCAATACTATTGCAGTTGCTCAAAGCAAAAGAGAAGCGATGAAATTTTATTTTATACTAATCAGAAATGTAATCATAGTTCAGGTTGTATTAATTTTGTAACGTACAGCCAAAATATTGAAAATAGTGGGTTAAAAGTCATGAGTTCCTATAAATCTTCTCTCAAACTGCATTTGCCTTTAAAGCCTCCTGAAGAGGTAAAATCACTGAATAGGTGGTTAATTTTTACTTTTCATTACCAATAAATGATAACTTTTTACAGTACCAGTATATATGACAGCTCATTTAAGAATGTGTAAAACGTATCATAGCTCTGGAGTTTAATTATAGAACTTTATATGAGCTTCCCTGTTTCAGTTCTTCATACAACCACAGATACTAGAGACTTCATTCTGACGGTGGTAAGCTAATAAGAAATGCATAGAGTTATAAATTTCAATTATATTTTTCTAACTGTATCTTAAGATTTAAGAGATGCTAACAATGGACTTTAGTTGAAAGAAATAATCTTTTTTAAAGGAAAGGATTCATGTAGAGGGTTACAAATTATACCTTCTCTGAAAATTTAGGACAATTTTTAAAAATGGAAATGAAGAGAAGATCATATTAATTGTGTTATTTTTTACTTTTCTATGGTAACTAACTTGTTGGTAGTATTTCATGGTGAGATTTGTTATTGTCTAAATAAAGAAATCTGTTTGGTTCCCCGAGATCTCAAATATGCTACTGTTTCTTATCTAATTTATTGCTTAACTCATTTGAAGATTAGTTTCAATTTATCACCAATTGTTGCTCTGGTGGTTCCCCTGTGAAACACAGTGAAATAATTCAAGGATTACCAAATTTGAGAAATTTTGAAATTAGCACTGTCCACTATATAGTTTTTAAAAGTATAAATTATTTGTTTTAAGTTACTCTTCATTCTTGACTGTATTGTTATTTTATCCCTTAAAGGCTCCTAATGAGAAATAGAGCCTCATTATGATTTTAAGGATGAGAGAGGAAGGCTTTTAATTAATGATATGTAAATGGTCTTGAATTGATTATGTTAGAATATCAAGAGAGATGGGTAGAAGCTGTGGTGTAATATATTTTAATTAAGAATTAATTAAAAATGATGGCAATTTCATAAAGCCTCACAGAAAATAGTGGAATTTACTTTCTGTCAAGAGTAAATTAGCCTGTGATTAAATAAAGGGCCTGCATTAATAGTAGAGTTATTTTTAAATTGTGCTATGAAGAATTATGTAATTTTTCCTAAATAAGTAAAATTAAAATTTAATATTTAAAGGTGGGTAGTAAATGGTGGCAGAGAGCTAACTTGTTTTTATAACTTGAATATATTATTTCTTTTTAATAAAATTTTGTGTAAATATTTTTAACCTCAGCATATACAGCATGTAGCTTTAAAAGAATGGAGTTTGTCTGTCCTATTGCCCATTTAGCATTGGGGATAAGGAATGCTCTTACAAGTAGCTGTGGCAGTGGTTTTCCTGTTGTGCACAAGATCTGGGAAACATCTTTACTAATGACTGAAAATTATTTTTAAAGGAGGCACTCTTCTTTTTTTTCCTGTTCTCCAGAGTTTAAAAACGTTTCTTCCTTAGATGTGCTTTTTCATTGTAAATACTCTTTCTTTAGAAACTCTAAAATGTGTATGTTTCTTTACTTTGAAACCTGAAATTTCCCTGAGCATACTGTTTATTCATACCCAGGCTACACTATTTTTATAAACAATTTTTTCCACTAGTTTCGAGAAATGTTTTAAAAGGAAACTTGTTTTTGAGTTCAAGTGGATTGTAATTTGAACATAGAAGAAATGCTGCATAATCCAATCAAAGCATATATTTCGTTAATGTTTTTTGTATATTAATACAGTATCTCAGTATAGTAGCTTATTGTATTGAGTTATGATTTAAAACCCCACATATACATTATGATACTCTCAACCTTAATTCAGTACTTCATATTTGTGAAACACCCCATAATGAGTAGTTGAATTTTGGGATTTTATGGATCATCCATATCAGTAGTTTATATAACTTGTGGGGTTTTTAAGTTTTTTTGTTTTGTTTTGTTTTTTTGCTAAGTAGCTAAAAAAAAAATGTGAGTTTTTCTTTGTCAGAACCTCCTACCATTCATTAATTCTCCTAACTCACCTATGTTTGCCCATTTAGCGAGTACACCTCTTGTATGTGTAAGTTTGTAGTATGGTCATATTTGATGAAGCCTCTGTGGTGCTTGAAACTTCAAAATACAGTTGTGGGAAAAGGGGAGAAAAGAAGATTCTCTGGTTCCCTCTGCACATGCTGACCATTGCTGTTGATTATTGACATCTTCAAATTTACTCCAGTCACTGTGATATGTAAAAATAAGCATCACAGATAAAAGTTTTCATGACCCTGTGAGGAAATTGTTGTTGATGTGCTATTTGACTTTTATTTACCTGTACATGCTACTCAGAAAATGGTTTTTATGTACCACTGTGTGTTATGCTGTTCATTGAAGTATTACCATAGCAACAGTAATATCTTTTGTTTTCATCTTAATGCTGCTTTCAAGATGCAAAGATAGTTTTTAAAAGACTGAATTTAACATATATAATGTTAATACAGCCCTTTTTAAGGAGGAGAAATTACTTTTTTTTTTTTGGTAATAGTGTTAAATAGTATCTTCTATGTTAGTAGGTCTTGGGTCAATTTGGTATGTCAAATGGTTTCTAAGAAAGTTTTAGAAGGCTAAGTTGTCTGTTAGTGCCTCAGTGAAATTTCTGTGTTAGCTACTTTGAATCAGTGTCCTTTTTTAAAAAAAGAAAGAAAGATTAAAAAGGATTCTGTATGTTTTTATCTTGGGGTTTAGATGGTAGAAAATAATGGTTAAGAGAAGAAAGTACAGATCCAATGGGAAACAGTTAAAAGATTTGGAAGGCATTTAGGCTAGGCTGGGTGTGGTGGCTCATGCTGGTAATCCCAGCACTTTGGGAGGCTGAGGCGGGCAAATGACTTGAGGTCAGGAGTTTGAGACCAGCCTGGCCAACATGGTGAAACCCTATCTCTACCAAAAATACAAAAATTAGCTGGGCATGGTGGCCCACACCTGTAGTCCCAGCCACTTGGGAGGCTGAGGCGGGAGAATTGCTTGTACCTGAGAGTCAGAGGTTGCAGTGAGCTGAGATCGTGCCACTGCACGCCAGCCTGGGTAACAGAGCAAGACTTTGTCTTGGGAAAAAAAAAAAAAGTAGGCTAAAGGGTTAAAGGATTTTTATAAGTTAGATGCCAGGTATTTGACCTCTGTATGAAACTACTATTATTATTTTTGTCTTTATCAATAAAGAATGAAACATAAGGAAGTGACCTTAAAATGAAACTTGAAAAGATTGTGGTTTGCTTTGTGGAGGGGCTACACAACCACTAGAGTGAAAAATGACTGGTCTGTTTGTGAGTCTCTGTACCTATTGGTCTGTCTTGGGTGTGTGCTAGATATGCCTGGAATCAGGAATCTTAACCAGAAGCTTGCTCAAGGGCCTGTCCACAGTTCTGTTATTCCATGATGCCTTATTGATCCAGTATTTCAAAGGAAAATATACCTTTCTTTTTTATGAGAATGAGTATTTAATTAATTTGTTGTGCACAGGACACTTAGGCTTCTCATTGCTGTTTTCCAGGTGTCTCAAAGGACAAGGTAACTCTAGTCTCCAAGGTATATTGTAAGTCTAGTCCTAGGCTTTCCTAGTTTATAAGGAAGTTAACGGGGTCTAGAAAGATACAGTCTTTCAGACTAATGAGTTCTTATTGATTGTATTAGAATTTAAATTAGAATCTATGTGATGAATTAAATTTGATGAATCAGTTGACTTTTTTTTTTTTTTTTTTAAATAGTCCTTGCTTACTAGACAGTGGGGGACAATGAAGTCTCCAGAAATGGCTGATCTCAGCATTGCTCTCTGTAGCTGCAGCTGTTATGTAACAATAACGATAGCTACCATTGATTGAACGTTGACTGTTTGCCATGCCTTGTGAAACGTGCTTTACATGCATTAGCTCATTTAATCCTTGTATCAACTCTATGATTTAGGCCACTGATTCTCGAACTTTTTGTTTTCAGGATCTCTTTCTTTTTTTTGTTTTTGAGACGAAGACTCGCTGTGTCGCCCAGGCTGGAGTGCAATGGCCGGATCTCAGCTCATTGCAAGCTCCGCCTCCCGGGTTCACGCCATCCTCCTGCCTCGGCCTCCCAAGTAGCTGGGACTACAGGCACCCGCCACAGCACCTGGCTAATTTTTTGTATTTTTAGTGGAGATGGGGTTTCTTTTTTTTTTTTTTTTTTTTTTTGTTGTTGTTGAGATGGAGTCTCGCTCTGTCGCCCAGGCTGGAGTGCAGTGGTGGCCAGATCTCAGCTCACTGCAAGCTCCGCCTCCCGGGTTTACGCCATTCTCTTGCCTCAGCCTCCGGAGTAGCTGGGACTACAGGCGCCCGCCACCTCGCCCGGCTAGTTTTTTTTTGTATTTTTAGTAGAGACGGGGTTTCACCGTGTTAGCCAGGATGGTCTCGATCTCCTGACCTCGTGATCCGCCCGTCTCGGCCTCCCAAAGTGCTGGGATTACAGGCTTGAGCCACCGCGCCCGGCTTCAGGATCTCTTTCTATACCACATTTAAGATTTAAAATAATTGAGAATTGCCAGGCATGGTGGTTCACGCCTGAAATCTCAGCACTTTGGGAGGCTGAGGCAGTGGATCACTTGAGCTCAGGAGTTCGAGACCAGCCTGGACAACATGGTGAAACCCTGTCTCTACAAGAAATACAATAATTGGCTGAGCGTGGTGGCATGCACCTGTTGTCCTAGGTATTCAGGAGGCTGAGGTGGGAGGATAGCTTGAGCCTGGGAGGCAGAGGTTGCAGTGAGCTGAGATTGTGCTGCTGCACTCCAGACTGGGCAACAAAGCGAGACTCTGTCTCAAAAAAGTAAAAGAATTACTGAGAACACTAGCAAGCTTTGGCTTATGTGGGTTACATTTATCAGTATTTACTATATTACAAATTTTAAAAATTTATTAGTTTATTTTAAAATAACAGTAACATGTTAGCATAAATATCATTTAAAAATAAAAAACAACTTATATTTCCAAAATAAATTAGATGAATGATACTGTTTTAGGTCTCTTTTTTTTTTTTTTACAAGTTTCTCTAATGTCTGGCTTCAACAGCTGGTTTCTCATATCTCCTTCTGCATTCTGTTGTGATACCATGCTTCACATAGCCTCTTGTCAACTTCATTGTATACTCATGAACAAATTAGAGTTAAAATGGAAAATGCGACATCTTAATGATCTATGAAAACAGTTTTGACCTTGCAGAACCCTGAGGGTACCTCAGTGACCCCAGGGGTACCTGGGCCGCAGTTTGAAAACCACTGATTTAGGAAGTATTCTCATTTCATCAGTAAGCATCACTGAGTACTTCTGCTATCCTGTGTTGCTAACAAGTGTCGATTTTTCTTTTTTACTCTCAGTTGTGGCATTTAGAGGATCAATTCATGATTGTGATATCACCAAGTTTAATGTAGTAGCTTTGTTTAGTTTAGGAATCTAATTTGGGAACTTTCCTAGAATGTCCTGGAATGAAGTCTATTTAATTCTGCATTGGGAGATACTTTACAAATGTTAGCTGTGGGTGGCAGTTTTCAACCAGTTAAATTCTACCATATCTTTGAGAAAGGCAATAACGTTAATATTTAACTAGTTCCAGAAGTTAGGATAGAATATTTAATTCCAGGAGAAAACAGCTAAAATTGACTTTAGTGAATAGAGATTCTCGCCTAGTAAATTTCTTTATTTACCCCAATCTTACCAGGTTCTTTTAGGTCATGATTTTTACCTGTTTTAACATTTTTCATGGCTCAATTCTTTTACATATAGGATTCTTTGAAAAAGAAATGTTTCCTAACTTTAAATTCAAATAACTTATTTACTGTTCTCATATCTTGATTCTTTGTCACAAATGATATAGTAATAACCTTTTCCTTTCTCCTCAAAATGTTTTTATGTGGAGTTTGGACAGAATTGAAAATCAGATATTGTAAGTATTGTTGACTCTAGCTTGTTTGGAGTATTCACCTATTAATGAAGGGTCATTGGCAATTATGGGATTTTTTTCTTTGAAAATATATCTAATGAATACATAAGATGTATTTCATAAACATAATATGGTAATGTCAGTACTAAGTATTTAGACAATTCTGCTTATTGTGTGGTGACACACACATTTTTTCTTTGAAAATATTTTATGAATGCGTAAGACATATTAAATATTTGAAAAATATAATAAAGGTAATGTCAGTACTAAGTATTTAGATGGTTCAACTTTTTGTGTGATGACTTTATTCAGAAGAATGGATTGCTCTGACCCTCAATTATGGACATGTTTTAATTGACAATGTTTTCTGTATTTATGGTGTACATGTGATATTTTGTTGCATGCATAGAATGTGTAATGATCAAGTCAGAGTATTTAAGGTATCCATCACCGTGAGTATTTATTATTTCTCTGTGTTTGGTAACATTTCAAGTTCTTTCTTCCAGCTACTTTGAAATGTACCACACATTCTTGCTAACTGTAGTCACTCTACCCTGCTATCAAACATTAGAAATTATACTCTTAATCTAACTGTATGTTTGTACCCATTAACCAATCCTTCTTTATCCACACCTCCCACCCACACCCTTCCCAGTCTGTGGTATCTGTCACTCTATTCTCTACCTCTGTGTGATCAACTTCTTTGGCTCCCACCATATAAAAGAGAATGTGAAATTGGGACATAATTTTTAACCCAATAAAATTGTGCAGTATATAAATGAATGTATTTGAATGAAGTATTGGTGGTAATTCTGAAGTAAAGACCCATGTAGGGTATATGGACTTTTTGCATTTTAATTTTTGCTTATGAAGTATTTCAAACACATAGCCTTTTATTTCTTCCTGTTAAGTTTAATAAATGTTAACATTTTGCCATCTCTGCTTTAGACATTTATTTTTTAAAAATACCCATTTATATGTTTGAAGGTTCCTCATCCCTTCAGCTCACTAACTTTCCCACTCCAAATTAGTACTTATTTATCTTATGGTTGGTACATACTCTTCTCATTTGAAAAATGCTTTTACTACACATATGTGTATTTACAAATGTTAGTATTTTTAGTATTGACAAATATGTGTATATATACACATGTATAATACCTATATGTAGTATATACACACTGTATATCTTTTTGTAGCTTGATTTTTTGCTCACCAGTTTTCAATGTGTACTGTATTGATTTTGATATCCGTGAATTGATTTTACTAGTTTTACCTGCTTTGTAGTGTTCTACCATGCAGATGAACTTCACATTCATTTCACTATTGATGGATGCATTTCATCTGAAATTTTGGTATTATAAACATGCTTGTTTATAATACCAAAATTGGACACATATTTTTGTCCATATGCAATAATTTCTCTGAGGTACGTAACTAGGAAAAGAGTTGTTGGATTTACAGAGTATGTGTATATCCAGCTTTACCTGATGTTGCCAAATTGCTTTCCAAAGTGGTTGTACTAATTTATGTTGCTACCAACAGTAAGACTGATAGAGAGGTTTGTTCTGGAACTACGCATTTTTGAAGGATCACAAACTAAATTCATCTAGGACCTTAGTCTTCTGTGTCCTTATTTGCTGGATACAGGTATTAGTAGTTTTTAGGTTTGGACTTTTGTGGGATATAATGATGTGTATTTTGTAATTTTAGAAGTACTAGTTTGCTGCCCAGAAGATTTACTTTGAATTATTAGTAAACCAACAAGATAAACACAAAAGTCATTCAGTTAAATACATTTGCATCATATTTTCACTGGGTAATAATTTTGCTTTTGACCTATCAGATCTGATATATACATATATATATATGTAAAATTGTACTGCCTAGACAAATTTTCCATAGTTTACAGCAACAAATGGTTTATATAGAAATGGTATATTAAAGTATATTTTTATTTGTTAAGTATAATCTATTAGGAATAGAACAAAAACCAAGTCACAATAATGATTTGTCATAACAGAGCCCTATAAGAAGGGAGATAGGAATGAATACTTTACAGCTGTTCTGCTATCTTGAACCATTCTGTATTCTAAGCCAAGTAGAACTGGTAATACAATTACCAACTGGCAATACAATTTTACCAGTTGTTCATTTAAGAAAATGCAAAGTTAGGAAAACATTTGATGATCCATTTGGAAAAAATAAGATTGGTCAGTTTTAAAAACTACTTTCTACCCTCGATTAGCATATCATGTCATATCAGACCAAACATAGTAACTCTGGGCTATAGTTAAACAATATACTTAAGATAGGAAGTTATTGACCACAAGGTCTTCTCACAGATTAAAAGTTTGGTAGTATGTATAGAATGGTCAATTTATTCAATTTGTTAGGAAATCAAAAGGAACTTTGAGTCTAAACATCATTTGACAGATTTATTTGCCTTTATTCCTATTAAAAGTATTTCAAAACCTTTGATTTGATTCTGAACATCAGTAATGTAAGTCACCTTCTTTGTTCTAGGATAAACAGAACACATGCTTCTGCAGCTCCCTTGATCAATGAGAAAATGCCTTATATCAAAACCACATGGCAAGAATGTAGCTGTAGGTGATCCCCTGAGAGGTTTTTTGATTGGAGCTGGGAGTCTGGTATTGAAAGAAGAGGGAGACAGACAGGTTGTTTGAAAAAACTCCCATCAGACCAAATGCTTGTGTTGGAGCCATGCTACAACATTTTTCGTGTAGAAAGTGCAACTTTATCAATTTTAAATGTTAAAGGCGATTCATTGCATGATTGTAGTAATGTATTTTCACTTTGGAATGTTTGTGTACATCTTACTGTCTTTCATTAGCCAGTGGCCCAGAAATTCATTTTTTCACATGCTGCTTGTCAGTCTTCCATTTCCAGAATTTTATTCTGGAAATACATCATTACAAGATTCATTATTTAATTTTTAAAGTCAAGTATAACCGAGGTACATTTTCTTTAGCTAATATACACTTGTCAGGTTTCTGGACAGCAAGAGAAAATAAGCTTGCTGATTTGGTTTATAATTATATGTATCATATTTATGATGATGTTCTTAAGAATTCTAATATTAGGTGAGTAATCTCAATATTTAATTTGCTAGTCAGGGGTTGCTTTAAACTTTTGTACATATGCAAGTTTCGGTGCAATTTAGTTAAAAACCTCATTATAGGAGGTGAATATGTGCTTCATTTTAAATATTCCCTTCATTCACTTTGAAGTTTCCTTTGAAAGCCAAACTATTAGGCTTGTTATGTCATCTCTTTCCTTAAATTAAAAAAAAAAAGAGCAACAAAGCAGTAATATTTTAGTGTTTTTCTGAAAGAAGAGAAACAAAATAATTGTTTTAAGAAGATTCTAATTGAAGAGTTAGAGTGCCATGGTCTTTTCAAGACTGGTTTGGTCCTGGTGCTGCTCCGTGGCAGTGGAGCTCCAGATGCCTGGCCAAGCATCCCTTACCGACATCTGGAACCAGTTGCAATACATCACTGTCAAAACTGCTTTCTATACGTATCTGCATTTACACATTAGTTACCCACGCAGCACTCATCAAAAAAGCTGAACAATCTTGACATGGTGTCCCTTGTGGAACTGCAAAGGTGAACTGAAGTTGGGAGGCAGTGTCTCGCGTCACTGTCTGCTGAGCTCTTACAACAGGAAGCTTGATTAAAAGTGAAAGGAAAAATTTATCAGTTGCCTCAGCACTGTAGAGTTCAGTATAATTTTTTATTTACAAAAGGGTTATTTTGTGCTATCTAAAGCACAGGTAATATGAGCATTCAACTGATTTTGTTTAGGAATGAGAATTTTTTTTTTTTTAGTTGAAAAAGATTGCATTGCATGTTTCTTAGATTTGCTATTAGTTATATAATCTATTTTATTGATCATGTTAAAGAAGATTTAAATTTAACAATAGAACTGTGAAGAATTATAGATACAATATTGATAGCACTGTGTCAGTTAAATTTAACTGAAGTATAGCATAAAATTTCAAACAAGTGAACTTCTTTAATGTTACATTGGTGATAGTAATGTTTGTGTTTATTAATTTTCAAAAAGCTGAATAATAGAAAGCAAAAGTGCTTATTTATAGGTGTTTTATATTTGTGTATCATGGGTGTTTTTGAACATGAAATGAGTTTTGAACCCCCCAAATTGGCTACTTACATAAAGAACTATACAGAAGCCTTTGCTATCATATCCTCTATAATAATAATAATAACATTAATAATGATGACAGTGCTTAACATTTACTGGGCTCTTTATGTGCTAGACACATTTTGTCTATTATCTCATTCAAACTTAATAAATGGAGTCAATATTTTTCCCATTTTATAGAAAGAGAACCATGTTTAAAGAAGCTAAATAACTTGTCCACATTCACACAGTAAGTGCAGAGCTACGATTCAAACTCTAGCTGTTTGATTCTAAGTCATTGTGGTTTTTTGGTTTTTTTTTTTTGTTGTTCATTGGTCTGTCTTACTTTTTATTATAAAATTTCCCCCAAATACACAAAAATAGAAGATACAGTGAACTCCTATATAACCATCAATCCGCTTTAACCACTAATATGTTATACTTGTTTTGTGTCTCCCTGTGGATTCACATTCCTCCCTCTTGCCCCCCACCTGTTCTTTTTCATAAACCATTGACTTGTTGAAAAAAATCAGAGTGGTTTTCCTGTAAAATGCCCCAATTCTAGATTTGGCTGATATTTCCTTGTGGCAGTATTTACCTTACGCTTCTATTCCCTGAATTTCTTCTAGATTAGAATTAGATCCAAAAGCTTGTTTAGATTCATCACGTATCACATCAGCCATAATGTGTAGTCATCTTACTTTTTGCAAAGCTAAGACTGATCAGTGGATTAGGTAGTGCCGGCTTGATTCCTTCATTGTGAAGTTCCCCTTCTTTCACCTAATGGTTTTATCATCTACGGATAACCCCGTGCCTGGATTACTGAATTTCTTAGGCATTGAAAATGGTCCCGTTATGTTATTCTTTCTGTATTTGTTAGCCAGAATTTTTTTGTTTGTTTGTTTGTTTTTTTGAGATGGAGTCTTGCTCTGTTGCCCAGGCTGGAGTGCAGTGATCTCAATTAGCCAGAATGTTTTAGAAGAGCTTTATTCCGTTCACTAGGGCTATTTGGTTACCCAGAAATACAATTCATACTGGTAAGGCAGTATAAAATGTTTAATTCTTTCCCTTTAATTATCAAAATTTCCAGAGTAATGAGGTAGTGCCTTAGTATCCTCCAGTGGTGTATAACTTTTGATTTTTTTTTAGTTATTGAAGTGTTGGCTTTTTGTATGTGTAGTGTGTTTTAATCAGTTTCAGACATTATACTTTTTGATGTTGAAATTGTCCCACATTTGTCCAGTGGGAGCTCCTTCAAGCTGGCTCCTATGTCCTTCTGACAAGACTCCATTACTAGCTTTTATAGCTTCTTTCTTTCTGGCACACCAAAACATGCCAGGCTCATCTTGTACATTTCCTCCACCAGACATGGAATTTGCCATTTCTCCAAAGAGCCATGGTTCTTTTTATTGAGGAGTGAGATACAAAGGCCAAAATTTGAGCCTTAAGGGTACTTATTGCTACTGGGTTTTTGCTTTCAGGAAAAGAGAGGAGATAAGTGAGCTCACATTGATAATTCTAACTCAAATGTAAGATTACAGGGTTTCACTTAGCTTCTTAGATTTTATATTTGCATATCTTTTATGACAAAAAATTTATTAACAAAAATTAAGATAACTACTTGATTTATTCTATAAATTGTTATAAATATATAATGGTTTTCAAAGAACAATTGACTACTGACTGAAGTTAAAACTTTCTGTGCAGGTTTTTAGGAGAGGGTCCTCAAATTATATTTCACTGAAGAGATAGACAGTTATGTCATTTAATTAGTTTTTCTATTCTTAGGATTGTTTTCCCTCATGACTTAGAGCCTGAATGGCAAGTGAGTGTTCTCATATTCACTTGCTTAGATTCTCAGATATAATAGTATTGGGCTTTTTCGCTTTGCAGGTATTTATTTGTTGGTGAGTTCTGGGTTTCATGGCTTTTAGGACCCTATTGTATTTCTTTTTACCACCACCGCTTCATATAGCTGCTGATCACAGGTCTTGCTGCTGTTGGGTGTTTTTGGCTACACCTATCTATAATTCCAGGTTTTGAGAGGGATTCCTTGTCACCTGCTTTTGTAGGAAATGTCATCTGTGGTTTATTCTTTCCTGATGGCTCTGTCAGGTTTTGTGAGGGAGTTTGGTGAGACTTAAAAATACCTACATTGTTATGTCATTTTGGGAAGTTCCAGCATCTGTGTAATCTTAACCACTGTGTAATTATTACCTTTTTGATGCTGTAGCATGAAACTTGGTTTAAGGAAAATTTCTTTGAGCTTTATTCTTGAGTACTAATTTTTTTTTTTTTTTTTTGAGACAGAGTCTCGCTCTGTTGCCGAGGCTGGAGTGCAGTGGCACAATCTCGGCTCACTGCCAGCTCCGCCTCCTGGGTTCACGCCATTCTCCTGCCTCAGCCTCCCAAGTAGCTGGGACTACAGACTCCTGCCACCACGCCCAGCTAATTTTTTGTATTTTTAGTAGAGACGGGGTTTCACCATGTTAGCCAGGATGGTCTCGATCTCCTGACCTCGTGATCCACCTGCCTTGGCCTCCCAAAGTACTGGGATTACAGGCGCGAGCCAATCATTGAAGTACAGTTAGGAAGGGGAGCAAATAGAGAGAAGAAATTTGTGTTTACTGAGTTCCTGCAGTATGCTAAGAAGGTACTGGTAATGAAAAAATTTGGCCAGGTGCGGTGGCTCACACCTGTAATCCCAGCACTTTGGGAGGACGAGAGAGGCAGGAGTTTGAGACCAGCCTGGGCACCATGGAGAAACCTGTCTCTACTAAAAATAGAAAAATTAGGTGGGCATGGTGGTGCACACCTGTAGTCCCAGCTACTTGGGAGGCTGAGGTAGGAGGATCATCTGAGCCTGGGATGTGGAGGTTGCAGTGAGCCTTGATTGCACCGTGCCACTGCACTCCAGCCTGGGCCACAGAGGGAGATGCTGTCTCAAAAATTATGTTATCTTTTTGAATCCTCATAATGCCACCATAAATTTGTATTATCCTAATTTTACAGATTAGAAAACTTGAGGATTAATAAAAATTGAGGATTAACCTAATGTTATATGGCTAATAAGTGACAGAGGCAGATTCAAACTGAAATGTATCTGACTTCAAATTCTGTGTTTTTCCTATTTAGACTAAATGTGCTTTCTAGGAACTTTTTGTAATATGGTTTCATTCAAAGGAGGCTTGCAGAGTACTTAAAGCTGAAAAGTTTTAGGTTGTCTATAACTTTTGGCTATTTTGAATAATGCTGCTATGAATATTTGTGTATAAGTTTTTGTGTAGACATATGTATTCATTTTTCTTTGGTATATACCTTGGAATGGAATTGCTGGGTCATAGATAACTATGTTTATTTAACCTTTAAGGAACTGCCAGCCTCTTTTCCAAAGTGACTGTACCATTTTGTATTTCTGCCTGCGCTTCAAGAGGGTTCCAATTTCAGTTTAACTTTAAGCAGTATCATTAATTGGATAAACACTGCTTGCTTTCTCTGAGCCAGAGATTTTTGTAGATGTTGGGAATATAGCAATGAACATGGCTGACAAATGGGGTGCTCTGAAAGACCATACAATTAAGTGCAGGGAGACAGATAATAAATAAGTGCATAAACAATAATTTCAAAGCATGGTAAACATTATGAAGTATTGCCTGGGGTAGGAGGAGACTAGAAAAAGTAGTTTGGGAAGGTTTCTATAAGAGAAGGAAAAATATAAGCCGAGACAGAGAAGTATAGCTGGGGAGGGAACAGGGAAGAAAAACTCTAAAGACATTACCTTTCAACAAGGTTTTGATGTGATAGTGGCTGAAACTTAGAATGGATCAATTAGTTTTACTTTTGTTTTTGTTTTTGTTTTTAGACCCAGTCTCACTCTGTCGCCCAGGCTGGAGTGCAGTGGCGTGATCTTGGCTCACTGCAACCTCTGCCTCAGGCTCAAGGGATTCTCCTACTTCAACCTCCCAAGTAACTGGGATTACAGAACTCCACCACTGTGCCCGGCTAATTTTTGTATTTTTAGTAGAGATGGGGGTTTTGCCATGTTGACCAAGCTGGTCTTGAAGTCCTGACCTCAGGTGATCCGCCCTCTTCTGCCTCCCAAAGTGCCAGGATTACAGGCATGAGCCACCTCACCCGGCCAATTATTTTTACTTGTTTGTGAAATATTTAAATCTCGACTGGGCACAGTGGCTCATGCGTGTAATTGCAGCACTGTGGGAGGCTGAGGTGGGGGGATTACCCGAAGTCAGGAGTTTGAGACCAGACTGCCCAACATAGCGAAACCCTGTCTCTACTAAAAATACAAAAAATGAGCTGAGTGTGGTGGCAGGTGTCTGTAATCCCAGCTACTCAGGAGGTTGAGGCAGGAGAATCGCTTGAATCCAGGAGGCAGAGGTTGCAGTGAGCCGAGATTGCGCCACTGCACTCTGGCCTGGGTGACAAGAGCAAAACTCCATCTCAAAAAAAAAAAAAAAAGTTTCTTGCTGGCTTTTTTTTTTTTTTAAGGTTTATTGTTTTTCTTAATGATTTATAGCAGTTTCATATATGCTGAACTATAAACCAATAAAACATGGACAAAAGATATGAAAAGACAAATAACAGAAAAGACAATACAAATAACTCTTAAATGTGGAAAAAAGTTCATCCTCACTCAAAATAGGATAAAAAGTAAAAATTGCTATTTATTGAGTGTTTACTATGTGCCAGACACAGTTCTAGGCATCACATATGTATCATGTTAACTCGTTTTATTTTCACAAGAATGTTTAAAATTGCAGGATTAATATCCTCGTTTGATGTAGGAGGAAGAGGAGACACAGAGGTTAAGTGACCTGCCTAGGGATGTACAGCTCCAAGTGAGTGGCAGAGCTGGGAGATGGCCCTAGAGCTTATACTCTTAACCATTATATTCTACTGACTTGAAAGAGTCAAAACAAAAACAAAGTAAAGAGACAACCTACAGAATGGGAGAAAGTATTTGCAAGCTATTTAATTGACAAGGGATTAATAGCTAAAATACATAAGGAACTCAAACAACTCTATTGCAAAGAAAAGCAATCTGATTTTAAAATGGGCAAAAGATCTGAATAGACATTTCTCAAAAGAAGACATATGAATGGCCAACAGGTGTATGAAAATGCCCAGCATCACTAATCATCAGAAAAATGCAAATCAAAACCACAATATAATAGCATCTCATCCCAGTTAAAACAGCTTTTATCAAAAAAACAAAACATAACATGCTGGCAGGGATGTAGAGATAGGGGAACGTTCATACACTGTAGTTAGTACAGCCACTATGGATATAGTACAGCATGGATATTACTCAAAAAACTGAAAATAGAACTACGATATGATCTAGTAATCACCCTGCTGGACATGTATCCAAAGAAAAGGAAATCAGTATATCTAGACAATCTGCATTCCCGTGTTTATTGCAGCACTATTCACAATAGCGAAGATATAGAATCAACCTTAGTGTCTACCAGTGGATGAATGGATAAAGAAAATGTGATACATATATTAGTACATAATGGAATGTTATTTAGCCATGAAAAAGAAAGAATGGAATCTTGTCATTTGTAACAACATGGATGGAACGAGAGGACATTTTGTTAAGTGAATTAAGTCAGGCACAGAAACACAAATATTCCATGTTCTCACTGATATGTGGAAGCTAAAAAAAAATTGATCTTGTGGAGATAGAGTAGAATGATGGTTGCCAGAGGGTGGGAAGGATAGGTAGTCAGGGAGGAGGTGCTGAAAGGGGTTGGTTAATGGGTACAAAAATATGGTTCGAAGGAATAAGATCTAGTGTTTGGTAGCTCAGTAAGGTGACCTATAGTTAACAATAATTTATTGTATATTTCAAAATAGCTGTAAGAGTGACATTGGAATGTTCCCAACATAAACTAATGATAAATGTTTAAGATGATGGATATTCTAGTCACCCTGATTTGATTATTACACATTTTGTGCTTGTATTGAAATATCCTACCATAAATATGTAAAACTACTATGTATCCATAAAATTTTTTCAAGAGTCAAAACAAGTAAAACTTCCCTGAGCTACTATTCTTTTATCTGTCAGATTAGCAAAGATCGAAAAGTATGTTAACAGTGTGATAGAGAACTGGTATAGAGACTCTTAGAAATTGGAACGTAAATTGGTACAATCTGAGGTCAGGTTGGAAGTATCTATCAAAATTTAAATATCATAATCCTTTGTCCTAGCAATTGCAGTTCTTGGAATTTAGCCTTCATACATATTTGCATGTAAGAAATGTGTGTGTTCAGAGATACTTGCAGTATTGGTTGGAATCGTAAAAGCTTGGAAATCACCTAAATGTTTAACAGTAGAAGGCTGGTTAAATTATGTTACTCCTGTTCACTATAGTACTATGCAGCCTGTCAAAGAGAATGATGAAGTTCTGTATGCACTAATACAGAACCAGTTTACAAGCTATGTTGTTAAGTCAGAAAGCTAAGTACATGATGGTGTATATATTATATACATGTATATCTGATATAGGAAAATAATAGAAATGTGTACTTATTTTGTGTGTATATATATTACACAAATATATATACACATATATAAATATATATAATTTATTGTGTGTATATATATATACTATTTCCAGAAGAATATACAAGAAACATGATGCTATTTGCCTCTGGAGGAAAACAAGGTGTTTGGGGTCAAGAATAGGAAAGAGACTTAAAAATGTACATTTTGGCCGGGCGCGGTGGCTCAAGCCTGTAATCCCAGCACTTTGGGAGGCCGAGACGGGTGGATCACGAGGTCAGGAGATTGAGACCATCCTGGCTAACACCGTGAAACCCCGTCTCTACTAAAAAATACAAAAAAACTAGCCGGGCGAGGTGGCAGGCGCCTGTAGTCCCAGCTACTCGGGAGGCTGAGGCAGGAGAATGGCGTAAACCCGGGAGGCGGAGGTTGCAGTGAGCTGAGATCTGGCCACTGCACTCCAGCCTGGGCGGTAGAGCGAGACTCCATCTCAAAAAAAAAAAAAAAAAAAAAGTTGTACATTTTGCATTTTGAACTGTGTAACCCTATATTTAAAATGTTAAAATGAAAATATTCTTTAAGAAGTATCTAAATGATAATACTTAAGGTTAATAAAGAGCCACTTTGAATTGTTCTGCAGTTTATTTGCCTAAACAGTAAAGGTCTCAAGACTTTTTTTTTTTTCTCCCAGGTTCATGCCATTCTCCCACCTCAGCCGCCCGAGTAGCTGGGACTACAGGTGCCCGGCACCATGCCTGGCTAATTTTTTGTATTTTTAGTAGAGAGGGTTTCACCATGTGAGCCAGGATGGTCTCGATCTTCTGACCTTGTGATCCACCCACCTCGGCTTCCCAAAGTGCTGGGATTACAGGTGTGAGCCACCGCACCCAGCCTAGACTTTTCATAGTCTTTGTTTTGTTGACTTTTTTTTCCCAAAAGATAGCAACCAAGGGGTGCATTCTAGGTTTGTACTGTCCTGTTGAAATGGTAGATAGAAACATTCTAATAGCAGAGCCAATACCATGTATTTGATACTATATGGAAAAAAAAGGTTGTACGATCTTTTCTTTCTTTTGTTTTTGAGACAGGGTTTTTGTTCTGTCATCCAGACTGAAATGCAGTGGCATAATCACAACTCACTGCAGCCTTCTGGGATCAAGGGATTCTCCTGCCTCAGCCCCTTGAGTAGCTAGGACTACAGGTGTGTGCCACAATGCCTGGCTAATTGTTAAAATTTTTGGTAGAGACAGGGTCTTACTATGTTGGCCAGGGCCTAATGTTGGCCTAGCTCAAGTGATCCTCCTGTGTCGGTCTCCTAAAGTGCTAAGATAACAGCGATAAGCCACTGCACCTGGCGTCTTCTCTAGTCTACTTCGGACAATGGGTTCTTGCTCTTAAAATTTTCAAGAGACCTCTATAATTTGTATGAGTGATTGCTATATCCCATTACAAACTGCTTTCCATTTGTAATTACTCAGCCTTTAGCTCCTTGGTATCCACAAGAACTTTAGGTATATTTTGGTAGACTGTAAGATTTGGACTATAAATGGGAAATGACAGGAAGATATGCTTTGCAGGATATGAAAAATCTATCAAATCACATTCTTAGGATATAACCAATTTACCTACATAAATATAATTGTCTGCCGATTGCTAGTTGTGCAACTTGCTGTTATTTGTTATTTACAAGATTAAGTTGGTTTCTGCTAATGTCAAGTGACAAAAATATTAATAGATAACACTAGCTCTTTGTACCGAAGTATGAAACATTTAGAGAGAACAAAGGCCAGGAGTTGTGGCCGGTACTAACTAGGTCTAGGTTAAAAATGTATGGCGCTAATCTGGGAAGGTTTTATAAAATGAAAAGAATAAAGTAGAATTTTGAAGGCAGAAGGGAATGGGTTTTTGGAAGGACGTGTTAGATTCTCCCGGAAAGTGATAGAAGTTTTTGCCAAGGTAGAGGAAGAAGTGAAGGCAGCAAGTTAAGATGGAGATTTATGGTAGAGCTTAACACACAGAGGGGAGTGGTTCAGAATATGGGATTTGGAGTCAATCAGACGTGGATTTGGGCTTCAGTTTCACTATTTCCCAGTTAGGTTGCCTTGAGGAAGTAACTTAAAATAATCTTTCTGTGTCTCACTTTTACAGTTTCTAAAATGGGGATAATTATAGTGGTTACCTCATAGAGTAGCTGTGAGAATTAAATGAAATTGTACATGAAAATATACAGTCAAGCGCTTTACACACAGAAGATACTCAATAGATATGTTACTACTATTAACGATAATTTTTGAGGTGAACCGGTTAAATCTCATTCATTGTTGTAGATTTGAGGAATCAAGAGGCAACATGGTGATGAATAAAGAGGACTATACTCGGATTCAGAACATCTTTCACTTGTTCAAATCTATAGATTGAGTAAGTGAATGTCTTTTTCATGACAATTCAGTTAGAATGAGGTTCCAAAGAAAGAGGAAGGAAAAAGAAATAACCCTATAATAGAAATATTTCCAATCTTTGTAAGCTCCTGTTGTGCCGGATGAACTGATGTAACTTCTTCACAATAAAAGTTAGCAAGATTTAATGTAGGCAGAAGGAGAGAGAAAAGCCAGAGATTTATGGGGAGTTTAAAAGCCTGGAAACGAGAGCCTTTTGGTTCTCTTGTCTCTGATAGGAAAGTTAGGGAAGATGTTTTGGATATGTATAGTTTTGGATTACTGGATCACATCCAAGTATATGCATTGTATGGACAAGAAGACATGAAAGACTGAGGAAAGCAAAAGAGAAAAGGGATAATGTTGGCATATGATTCTTAAACATTCCAAGACTGTCTTTTCAGTGACCTCCCTGTTTATGGAATTGAGATAATGTGCTCCTGACATCTGATATATGTATACTCTATTTTGAAGTATTTTGCTGTCTTAAATTCTTAGTATAAAGCAAAAGCTTTAAGAAACCAGTACAGTGTTCTATTATCTGTTAGTCTTGTGGTGCTCATTTCTGGGCTTTGGGGAGCGCTATGGACAGTGGGCCATTTATATGCCTGTTTGTAAATATGGGTATCAGCAGAGAGATTTTTAAAAATGTTTTTCATGTTCACAGACCTGTCTTGTTTTTTTTAAAATCTTAAATAGTAAATAGTGAAGATTAATAATTGTGACTTTTCTAGCATTATGCTGATATTTAAACTGTTTTCCAGAAGATTTTTCTGTAAATGGAAACAATTTTGGAATAAAGGAGGAATTTTTTTCAGGATGGAGTTTTTTATTTTTCATTTTCTAGCACACTGGAAATGTGTCCATTGTGTTTTAGATGCCACTTACAATGAATTTATTTAATAGTGTTCTTCTGGTCAGATACAAATAATGCTGTCCTGCATATGCTGGCCTTTTAGCAATTGTTTCTTATGGGTAGTGTGTCACGAAAGGTGTACTAACATATTTTCTCTGGCCTTTTCTGCTTGGCTTTTATATTATTACTTATATATGCTTCTAGAAGTTTATTAGTGACTTTTAACACACATTCCATCCCTTAGCTGTAGCTAACCCTCTGAGTGAATCTTTCTCTCTTTCCTTTAAAGAATTGGCCACTTTTCTCTCTTAACTCCTCGATCTCTTTGGTACATTGACTATAATGTTATAACACTAGTATTCTGTATCTTTCTATATCAAGAAAATTTTTACTTGAAAAACTGTTAGTTTTAAAATATGCTATATGTCTTTTGGAAAGTCACATATATGAGTAGGGTGAAGGGCAAAGACTGGAAATGTTTATGTTAAAGAATTATTTCTTCATTCTTCTTCTTTCCGTTGAACCTCATTCTAATGTAATTGCCCAGAAAAGGGCATTGTAAAGAGAGTCCAAGAGTTTGAACCCAGAGTATTCCTCCTTTGTGAAATTATTTGCTTGTTTGATTTTAAGTTGTTCAGTTTGTTACTCTTATGTCTCCATAGAGTCTTACAGCCTTTTGATTTGTTAGTTCAATTATTATGTAACATAGCATCTAAATATATTGTTCTTTACAAATTCTTAAATTATTATGTACTAACACTTACTAGGGCTAACCATGTGCTAGGGACTATGATAGCCTCTTTGCATGGAATTTATTATGGTTTGTTTGATTATTCCTATTTTTCACATGAAGAAATTAAGGCCCAGAGAGGTTTAATAAATTGTCTAAGTCACCCAGTTATTAAGTAGTAGAACTTGGACTTGTTACCAAGTTTTATCTAAATCCTAAAACCTTAACCTTAGATCCTAAACTATTTGAATAATTGGGTAAAGACAGATAATTACATTTATTCTCACTGTTGAAAACTACAATAATTCGTGGCAGTGTTTTTAAAATCAGACTTTGCTAATGCTTGGTTCTCTGGGTGCAGGAGAAATGTTGTAGATGATTCTTTTGTTTGTGTTAATCTGGCACCCCCTAGGTACTGTGTTTTTTGTCTTGAACTTGTGATGTGGTAGGCACCAGAGAAATGCATGGCTGGATTTTTATGTACGTAAGTGTTGCAACAGGACATTTATAACCATTCTACTTTTCTTCCTTTTTGCTGTTTCATCCCTGGAGTATTGTCTTACCCCAGTTTATTCAGTGACAGAGAAGACAGGAAGAGTGAAGTCTCTGGAGTGTAGCTCTACTGGTGTATGACTTGTTTTGGTCTTGAGCTTTCTTGCAATGCCTATAGTACATAGACCCAGCTTTTGTTCAGAATGCTGTTGAATGGGCAGTGCTTACTTTACTGTAGCCAGAATTGATTATCTTGGTTAAAGAATCAAGGGAGATTAAGTTGATCTCTTAACTGTTCTGGATGTTTGAGTTAATTTCAGAAACATGTCGTAGTAAACTGCAGTATTGGTTTAGCGTGGAACACTTTAGTGAGGATGTGTACAGATAGTTTGACCTCAGTGTTTGTGCTTTTCAGTGAAGCTTTTATTGTACTGTTAACAAAAATCTAGATGAAAAATTTGAGTAAAAGACTATATTGTATCTGAAATATGAGATGATTTTATGAGACATTTATAATTCAGAAAGTGTGCATTTTCTTACATTGCATCTCAACCTCTAATTTTGAAAACTTTCATTTATATCTGTGTATTTTGATCAAGTGTCAATTTGTCTTCTGCCTTCTGATGATGAAGTAACTGACCTCCTTAAGTTGGGGTTAGAGGGCTGGGTGTGGTTGCTCACGCCTATAATCCCACCACTTTGGGAGGCCAGAGCGGGTGGATCACGAGGTCAGGAGATCGAGATCATCCCGGCTAATGCGGTGAAACCCTGTCTCTAATAAAAATACAAAAATTAGCCAGGCGTGGTGGCGGGCGCCTGTAGTCCCAGCTACTCAGGAGGCTGAGGCAGGAGAATAGTGTGAACCCGGGGGACAGAGCATGCAGTAAGCCAAGATCACGTCACCGCACTCCAGCCTGGGTGACAGACCGAGACTCCGCCTCAAAAAAAAAAAAAAAAAAAAAAGATGAAGTTAGAAATATAAGTCATTTCTTAAAGCAAAAAGTTGCTATAGCGAGTTTTCCTTGTGCTAGCTCTTCTCTTTCAGGCCATCTTACTGAAACTAAACATCAGTTCACTTGACAACTTTACTCAATTCTAGGCAACAGTGGCTATGCTCTGGCCTGCAGAGACAGTGAATCCATTCTGGCTCTGACACCCAATTTTATTGTAAAACACATTCATGTTGACATCATATCAATTTTCTGAACTATTACATGCATAAAAGAATTCACTCCTTTCCATTCAGTCTTTTTCAGCCTCCAGTTAGGAGAAATCTGCACACCCAGTGTTTTCATTTTGCATTTAATGTGGTCTAGTCCAGAAAATAGCAGCTTCAGTTAAAAAAATGTTTTTC
>NW_022681444.1:3410000-3472500 GCF_009764315.1 Trachypithecus francoisi
AGTAGTAAATAGTAAAATAGTAGTAGTAAATAGTAAAAGAGTGGTATGCTCATAATTGTTTTCCCAAGTATTTTTACATTGGACAAAAATACTGAAAGAATGAAGACCAAATATTTATATTATATAATGGTTACCTTTCAGTAGTGGAATTAGGATTTTTAACATTTTATTTCTTTATACTTTTTTGTATTTTCCTTATGCTTTGCTGCAGTTTCCAACTTTTTTTTTTTTAAACTGTGTTTCAAACGAGCAAAATATGGTCTAGGGACTGAATCTTCTATAGTTGGCTATCTGGTCCCATCTGTCAACCTGTAAATTTAACCTGTAGAATGGTTGTAATTGCAGAGGCACAAATAGATCACTGCAATCTAAATTAAGTGCTATCTCCCCTAATAGCTTTTTGTGATAGGTGTGTTTCTTATTATCTTTGTACACCCAGATGTCTCATACAGGGTCTGGTACAGAGCAACATTAGTAAATATGGTGAATTGAATAAGTGCTAGGGTAGGCTGACCTAGAGTCATTGCTAGGTCTAATGTGTTGATGGTTCATGTCCAGCTCATTGATGCTCTTTTATCCTGCGTGACTTACTTTGTGTGAAATATTTCCATCTCTGCTTTAGGGAACCAGTTTAGAGAACGAATCTCTAGTTTGGCATCTGTAGGGTAGAACATTTCAAATATCCACACTATCTCATGAACAATGATCAGTTCTCTGGATTAGTACATCTCTCACTTAAAATCACCTCAGGGTATAGTCTCTTGATTCCAGCAGTCTTCCACATTTTAGTTTTTAATCTTGTTCTACATTATTTTTATTTTTAGTTATTTAGGGGTAAAAACATTGTGGTTTATTTTGAAAGTTGATCACATCTAGTTTCATGCATGTCATTATTTTGCCTTCCCAGGAATACAATAGTTGTGTCTTATACTACTTACTTTTTTCTCCCTCAATATCTAGTACTGTGGTAGATGCACAATAAGTAGTTGTTGAATTAATTAGATTGGTGCTATTGCATTATTGCTATAAAGGTAACATTGTTATTGTCAGTAGCATTTAGGATGAAGACAAATAGTCTTACTACATTGTCCTCATTGACTTGCTATCAAGTGAAAATTTAGTGTGGGGTCAGAAATTAAGTTTATTGAAATTCTAATTCATTCAAAAAGGTTTACTGAGTGCCTAATATTTGCTGGGTATTGTTCTAGACAGTAGAGATACAGTATAGAATAAAAGAAAAACAAATACCTGCCCTTATGGAACTTACATTCTTGTGGATTTATTCATACATAACTTGCTACCATGTGCATTCTGTGATAATGCATAATAATATTCAGGGAGTCATCAGTAACAGGCTAGATAAGGTTGATCTAGAGTCAAGTATCTATTAGCTTTTATATGGTTTTGTGCAATAACTTGGTAATGAGAAGAAAGAACAGAAACACTTATTGAACACTTACAATGTACCAAGTACTCTATTAAGAATTTTGATATACCTTATCTTATTTAACTCCCACAGTACTTTTAGGAAGTAGGTAGAATTTCTATTTTCATTAGCGAAAAAAATGGAAGCTCTGAGATGTTAATCAGCTTGCCCAGGATCACATGGCTAATAAGTGAGTGGCGGAACCTTATTCAAACACAAGTCCTTCTGATTCCAAAGGGCTTTTTCTATAAGCATTGTTGTAAGAGAATGTTCCATAAATTCTCAGTTGTTGAATTTTTCAGGATGATTTATTTGCAGATATAACAGATAGGCTGTGATGTCCTCATGTGTGCTTTATTTATTGTGCTATCCTTTATGTAGCAGCATATCCATAAGGAATGAAAGGATATCAGGGTGCACATGGTGGATTTAAAAAAGAAAAAGGAAGGATAATGTAGGAGTCAGTTTGTTAGTCAGAAGAAGGTCATGTTAATGTTCCAAAGTGACTTGAAGTGCTATGTCACAGTATTTAACATGCACATTTTAAAATGGTAACATAATGAACCAATAGTAGATGTTATTCTCGTTCATCATTACCATGTTTCATTGATTCTAAGATGTTCATTATTCCTTCCTCATTGTAGCATTTCTGAAATCAAGATGCCTCTTATAATCAATATCGTATCATAGTTTAATTGGCAGAAGTTTTTCCTTCTTTATAGTAGCACATAAAATCATGATGAGTCTTAGATTTGATGAAATGTAATTATTTGTATTTTGGAAACACCCTAAATACCAATATACATTTTATTTCCTAAAGGCTGCACAGAAGTTATTTCAATAATCAGATTATTAATTGTTTTTAATGCCTTAGAGGTATTAGATAAATGCTTATACTTACAATTACCATGCAGCTTTAAAATTTTTACTTACTCAACAGTGTAACTGGGTGTTGTCAGAACATCTGTTAATATGCCAGCAAACCATAGGTATATTGGATTATTAATATATTTTGAAAAATTACGTATTATGTGCTTTGTGCAGTAATGTATCATGGTTCCAAAGAAACCATCAGGCTTTTCAAGCCATTAACTCACTTTTTAAAAAGTCCTTAAATATATATTTAGATGAATCACTTAACTGTGATTTTGACGTCTTAGTCTATTTCTTTTGATAATTAATGCTACAGGAGGCAACCTAATAGATTAATTAATATTGAATTGTAGCTTTAAATTTTACTAACAGAAATAGAGTGAAAATGCCTTGTTCCTTTAAGTTTTGTTCTAATACCATCTATTTCCACGAGAGTCTGCCCAATTTTCTGAATGATGGGAGGTTTGGCACGATTTGGAACATATGTGTCTTTGATTTTCACATGTTGTTCTAACTGATGTCAAAAGGAGTTTTTGCATTGGCAGCCTGAAGCCAGTCCATGGCATTTAGTATCTAGGTACACTGGAAGTTCAGATTTAAAGTTGAGCAAAATGCTGACTTCTGCTTTTTTGACATGCTTTGCCTTTTGAAAACATAGTAATGATGATGTTATATATATTATTTTTCAGTGTTTCCTACATATTATTTAAATATTCAAACCACAGAAAATATTATTTTTAAGTAGTAGTCTTTAAGTAAGGTAGGATGTGATTGGTGTAAGTATGGATTTAGATTAAGAGATTAGACATTTTTAAAGATTTAGTAAGAATAAAGTCAGTATTTTACTGAAAAGTTATCATTTGTGAAGTTTTTCCCCTTGTTTTATGCAGAAGTCTAAATAAGCACATGAATTAAGTTTGTAAGCCATATAAAAACTAAAGATAAAACTGTTAGAGAAAATCAACATTTTAAATCATGCTAAGTCTCTTCCTAGTTTTATTCATCCTCTTGCAGAGCATTGACAAAAATATGAAATTGATTTGGTTGAAGGGTGTTAAAGAGCCGACAGCCAAATGTCACAAGCAATGAATGGCTGCAGTGTTGAAAAAATCAATAGGGAGGTTAAGCTGGTCTTGTGAAAGACTTGGCAGACTGCTCTGTTCCAGGAAGATATCTGTCTTCTGGCCTTGGTTGCATGATCAAAAGGAAAACTTGATAGGTTTAATGAAGGGAGATACTGTAAAACTGACAACAGAAATATAGACACTGTGGTAAACCATAGTGCACATCAGTGAGTGGAGCTATTAGATATATTTTTCAGCCTGAAAAAATACTTATGGGTAGAGAGGTCAAAAATATTAACATTCTTTTACTTTTTCATCAGTTCCTCTATCAGCTAATAAATTTGCCTTAAGTAAACAAAGGATTGCATTTATCTAAGTATATGAGATGTTTAAAGTGTGAGACACAATAATTGCTGTGCTAATTAGTAAAAGAATTTTCCAAATCTGTTGATTATAATGTTTGAAATCTAAATCAACATTATATCTTTGCCATTCTCAGATTGTGTCCAAGGTATTAAGAAAGATCGACAGCCTAGGTAAAAAAGACAGTCATTGACTTGTCAATGAAAATAGAAAGTCCGTCATTGAAAACCAAGGTGGGATTTATGATTCATTAGTACACCCCACAGGCCATTAGGAGATATTTTATAGAAGCATCTTTTTTTACACTTTTATTGATAAACAGTATGTTGGCCTAAAAAATACTTCACTGTGATTGTTTTGATCAGGGCTATATATTATGAAGCCTGACATTTTAACACATATCAAATAAGATTAAGATCATTTATAGATACATTTCTTTGCAATTTACTTTAGTTTGTTGTTTATCAGCTGTATACCAAGTAATATTTTGTCTGCATTATTTTTTCACCTGAATTTCTTAAGAACTTTTATTATACTGTGAAATCAATTTTTTTTCTTGGGTGCTCACTGTGTATTAGTCATTGGGCTGCTGAAATACGCTCCTTAATTAAAAGCATTTGTTTAGAAGTTTAGAGATTTCAAAAAAAAATTTGCTTTTTTTTTTTTTTTTACAGAGAGGCAGCTCCATTTTATTAGCCTTCCTTAGATGTGGCAGTCTTTTTGTGTATGTCTCTGAGTGGATTTAAGAAAAAGGAACCATTAGTTTAAAATTCCCAAATGCGGTATTCAGTTTGGAGGAGATGATAACCTGTTTAAAACAAATAAATAAAAAGAGCAGAAAAAAAGGGAAAGATGTCTGGCAGATTTTCTGCAAGTGGACGCTGTAATAAAAATGCCCCCTACTTTGTCAGGATGGTATTTGGAGGGCTGCTGCCATATGTTACTTTCCTTTTTAGCTGGGATTATGCCATCATTATTGCTGATAAAAGCTGTTTACTGCCTTGGCAAAGGAATGATGCTTGGAGCAGTTTTGGAAACCGCCATTCAGTTTACAAAAAAGTTCATTTAGTGCCAGATGCTAGAATCCTAGGTCTTTGTTATCTTTTCCCATTATTAGATCCAGCCATTGTCTATTTCTTTTTTTCCCTTTATAGTAAAATGTTGCTTCTTACTACCTGTTTTAATTCAAGCTGTTAATGTGGGAGGTTATCTAAATTATTACATTCTTCATGTTAACTGATCAGTACTAAAGATGGGCAATTTGGCTTTCAGAACAATTGACCAGATTTGGAATAAGCACTATAGTGTGCAATGAGGTTCCAGTTTCTAAACAGCCTGAATGTGTACTCTCTTTAGTACCATTGCACATCAAGGAGAGCTTGGTTCAGTGTTTGAATAAACTGCTGGCCAACATGCAATCTCTGGAAACATTGAAGGTGGGTATTGTTTTGGGTCAATTTATAATATTGTTTTTATCCTGTTATGAAACAAAATGTTAAATTCATAGTTGATATAACTTTTTCTGAAAATATTACCTTTCCAGTTATTTTTCTGAGACATTTCTTCTGCTTTTAAACACAACAGTTAGTAGTGACTGCATGATTGGATTGCAGTGCCCTAGGAACTTGTAAATGCAAATAGTAATAGACTTTTTTTTGTTAATTAGCATACAATACAAAGTAGGCCTTTGATGCATACTTAATACTCCAGCTTTGTATAAGGCAAGTAGATTGTTTTATTTTTAGTGTTCTGTCAACATTTTATTAAAATCCATTTATCTCTCTGTGTGTAAAAACATTCATTTTCTCAACTTGCAGGACTGTCCGGTGGAGTCAGTATCTGTATAGAATGTGATGTGTTGGCCTACCCAGAGATTATACTGTTGGCCATGTTAGTATTATGCTTCAACCATCTTTTCCCACACCTCAGAATTTAAATTGTACTCCTTACCTGAATTAAGAATTACTTTAAGTGCAAAACTGACTCTTAAAAATAGTGCTGACAAATTAAGGTCTCATTGATTTACCTCAAAATATAGCCGTGATTTCCTCAAGTATTGTATACATTTACTCCGATGCTCTCTTTTTCTAGGAACGATTGCCAAGAGGACAGAGTCCAAAAATTAGTGTAAAAAACACATTTTTTACTGGACTTTTCTGAGACTTGGTTTTCTCATTATAAAAAATGTAGATAATATCTGTTTGTAAGGGTGTTATGAAAAGAGCCTGGGAGATCTTTTTTTTTTTTTTTTGAGATGGAGTCTCGCTCTGTCGCCCAGGCTGGAGTGCAGTGGCCGGATCTCAGCTCACTGCAAGCTCCGCCTCCCGGGTGTACGCCATTCTCCTGCCTCAGCCTCCCGAGTAGCTGGGACTACAGACGCCCGCCACCTCGCCCGGCTAGTTTTTCGTATTTTTTAGTAGAGACGGGGTTTCACGGTGTTAGCCAGGATGGTCTCGATCTCCTGACCTCGTGATCCGCCCGCCTCGGCCTCCCAAAGTGCTGGGATTACAGGCTTGAGCCACCGCGCCCGGCAGGGAGATCGTTTATACAAAAAGAAGAATATCAGCCATCTGTTAGAATACTGTAAAATACACCAAAATGTAGCTGACCCGGGATGCCACAAATGGCCCCCTAACAATTCAGACTTTTGGATGACTTTAGGTGGGAAAAGAAAGGAAAATCCATCTTCTAATGTATCCAAGTACAAAGATTAGTGATAAGAAATTTCGATATCAGATTGAAGTTGAAAATTTAGAATCACCTGAGTGAAAGGGTTAAGTGTCCTTATTAAAGATTGCAACTATTTGAGTTTATGTGTACCTGCTGTTTTTCAGAAATAATTTTTGATGGTTATTAGTGAATACTTACTACTTAGTTTCTTGAATTAACATGAACACAATTTAAAAATAATTCTTAAAATAATACCCAAGTAAAAAGTTTTTAAGCTGAAGCTATCTTTTAAGGAGTAAATACTTTAGCTATGCCCAATATGAGTTAATAAAAGGACACTGACATGAAAAACATTCTTTTATTTAAACAAGAAACATTAATTGGCTGCTATATCACACACACACACATATACAAACACGCAAATACACATACACATGCACAACATGGCACTGTAATCGGAATCTCTGGAGAGCACCAAGCTTTGCACCAATATAGACCTGCTATTTTAATTAGCTAATTAATTTTTGTTTTGTTTTTGCTTTTTGTTTTGAGACAGGGTCTCACCCTGTTGCCCAGGCTGGAGTACAGTGGCGTCATCTCGGCTCACTGCACCCCAAACCTGCTAGGCTCAAGCGATCCTCCCACCTCAGCCTGTCTAGTAGCTGGGGCTACAGGTGAACCCCACCATGCCCAGCTGATTTTTGTATTTTTTTTGTAGAGACGAGGTTTTGCTATGTTTCCTAGCCTGGTCTTGAACTCCTGAGCTCAAGCGATCTTCCCACCTCCGCCTCCCGAATTGCTGGGATTACAAGGTGTGTGCCATCACGCGCAGCCCTAATTTATTTTTAATATTAAAAAAGTTAATCTATTGGACACCCCCTGCTTCCCAAATAATTGCCCTTCAAATTGTATTTGCAGAATTGTTAGTGAAAAGGCCATTAGTTGTACAAATTAACATTTCTTCTCTAGTTATCTAAATACACCTTTATAATTTTTAGTGAATGAATGTGTTTCATTCATCTTACTCAAATAGCTTTAGCTAATTCAGTTGTCTCAGATTTTCCAAGAGACTAAAATGTCATTGCTTTCTTTCCCATTTTCATAGTCATATTCCTTTGTACTTAAGACTTATAAGCATTGCAATCACTGTCATTTAGGACAGTTGAAAGGTAACTTGGGTTGAAAGAGCTTGTGTTTTGGTTATCAGGTTGCCATGGGTTCCAAACTCCCAGTTTTGCTATTGATTACAGTTATGACTTTAAACTAGTTACTGGACTTTTCTGAGATTTGGTTTTCTCATTATAAAAAATGTAGATATTATCTGTTTGTAAGGATGTTATGAAAAGAGCTTGGGAAAAATTGGGTACTCTGTAAATAGGAGATATTTTTATTATCAGTAAGTTAGATTGTATCAGCATGAGGTGACTAAGTCAAATTAAGTCAGTTTAGTTTTATCTTTCTGGCTTATCTGCATGGAGTGCTCTTGATATGAATTCTGTCTTTCGATGGTTGATTCACTTAAGCCATACTGCATTATTTGCAGATCAGGAAGTTTGAGATGTCATCATCTCAAACTTTGATCTTTTGATCAAATCAAAAGATCAGGAAGTTTGAGATGTCATCAGCAAGAGCTTACAACAAAACTAAGCAGAATGGAATCAACTTCAGTTTCATTAGTTGAGAATCAGTCCAAGAATGAATACCTGTAATATATTTAATTTTATAGATTGACTTTAGGATATTTTTATTAACATTTTTTTACAGTGACCTAGTTTTTCAGTTTCCTTATACCAAATAATTTAAAAATTATTTGTAAGTTATTTATAAATCTAGTAACATATTTACAAAATTTATACAGTACTTTAATATATTCCTATATACTTCTTCTAATATTATATAGTATTAATGCTTCCTATTGGTATATGCTTTATTCTAATTGATCTTGACTTACTTTCTTCAAGGTAAAGATTTTCTTTCTTTTTAAAAAAATTCCTTCAAATGATAAATATCCCTTCATTAAATTTTAGATGTCATCTTGACAGTATATCAAAACTATGCTTTTACTAGGGCACAGTGTTACTTTTGGTTAAGTGTGTGGGTTTTCTTGTGATTTTGCTTTCATTCTAATTCTACAGGGAGAATGTGACTTTTTCCACTGTTTGGATAGATGCATCTAGAACCAAATGAGGGCAATAAAATCTAATAGAAAGCTTTACAAATGAAAGTTTTTTTTCTGTTTGTGCAATACCTTGTTCCCCCTTCATGTATCCTGGGAAATCATACTGATCAATAGTTCCCATTTTAGTACAACTGCAGCAGGCATTACAACTGTATAAAATTTACAACATTGTCTGCTGTAAATTTTAATTGGAAAAACCTTATAGCTTTGTGCGCTATCTTTGGAGGTTTAAATCTATATGATTTTTTTTAAATAAAAAAATTTACAGCATAATATCATGTCATACAATTTTTATGGATATATAATATAAATAGGCCCAAACCATAGCCTTATTGGAAAAAAAAACTATAAAAATATATTTTAACACTTAGTGCATTAAACATTTTTGCTATAGAAACAATGGACTTGGTAAAGTAATTTAATGAATGTCATAAATAATTATGAACATATCAGATGAGAGATATTAGCAAATAAATATATTAATAAAAGATATATTATCTGGTTTCTCTGTGTCCCAAGTGGGGCCTCTTTTTGAATCAATGTAAAATACTCTGTATAGAGCTAGTGTTCTGACCTAGAAGAGTATGAGAAAAATGTTGCTTTCTGCACTGCTTTATTTCTGTCACAGGTCAGGCTTAAAATGCTGTGTGATACACTTATTGACTCTAATCTGGGCATAAACACAAGTCCTCAAGCACCAGCCCAATTAATAATTTGCATAATTAACACGCATATTAAATAGGGACTGGCCTTGCATCTGTATTTGCAGTGATCGGGGTAATGAGGGCTAACGGAGCGGCGCCGCGGGCCTATGTTAGCAGACGTGTGGCAGTAGTAATTTTTGCTTGGATTGACAACTGCTAGACAAGCAGTCCCAGCATAAAACTAAACCCCGTTTGGCAGTATTAATCGTTGACAAACTGCTCTTAAAGCTGTAACATTGTTTCTGTCAGTTGTTTGGTTTGATGTCACTGTTAGACATAATAAATCAATAGTGTCAGAATTTGGTAATGTTTATAGCTAGCAAGGTTTATTATTTCATATGACTGTCATGTACAAATAGTGGTTATCATGGTTGCCTCTAAATTATCAGAGACAGAATATTGCTTTGAATATACTTCTGTAATTCTTGTTTCAATGAATTCTTTGCCATCTGGAAATGCTTTTGGTTGGTATGCCTGCCCAATTCTATTGTAATATTCATTGTAATATTTGTGCCATATGTCCTGTTCCATGATTTTTAAAGGAATATACAGTTTAATTTCTTGAAAGTTCATTTAACTATAAATGAAGAAGATATACCTAGCTTATTCAGCTTTATCTTCATTCAGAAATTGATATTAAATATGAGTGATAGAGTACAAGCATACTGAGTTTCTTCAGAATAGGATTTGAATTTCAGGGGATTTAAACTATATATAGGAAGGAAATATATTGTTGCCACTTATTGTTTATGGAGAAAGTACAGGCTGAGTATCCCTTATCCAAAGTGCTTGGGACCAGAAGTATTTTAGGAGTTTGAATTTCTTCAGATATTGGAACATTTGCGTTACTGGTTCAGCATCCCTAATCTAAAAATCTGAAAGCCAGAATGCTCCAGTGAGCATTTTGTTTGAGGGTCATGTCAATACATAAGAAGTTTTGGATTTTGGAGCATTTCGAATTTCAGATTTTTGGGTTAGGGATGCTCAACTTGTATTCAGGGATACAGATAAATCCCTTCTCTCCCCATTCTTCCCTTCCACTCTTTCATTTCTCCAAAAGCGTTAGGTACCATTTACATTTAATTCTTTTCTCCCATCTGACCCTCAGTATCACATATTTTAAGACTTTGCTTCATTTAGACTTCAAAAACATTTCTTTAAAACTTACCTCAAGAAGTGATATTATCTTTATTGTTATTCCATTAAAAGCCACTCCTATTTACAGTATTTTTGGTGGAACAGAATTTTACATGTGAAATTACTAGCTATACATGAAAATGTTTATTATATAGCTATAACATGTTTATGATAAACTGTAGTAAAATAATAAAGCCTATTTTCAATTACTTAGAATTTTGGTATCTTTCTGCATAGCATTTTGCTGTTTCAAGTAAAAGTGTATGTAAACACATTATATGTGAATCAGGGGATTTTATGACCTGCCAAAATATTTTCTATAGCAAACAAGTAGGCACTTTTAAATTAGGAGCATAAGAAATGCATTAGTTTTAAAAAGGTGTAGTCAATTGGAGTAAGGCGGCCCTTAGTTTGCCATAGGAATATTTTCACATAAAAGGGGCCATGCATAAATTCAGAAAATTATTAGAGTCCATAGGTAGAAAAACATGAAATTATGAGCATTAAAAGAGCATTAAGGCTAGGTGTGGTGGCTCACTCCTATAATCCCAGCCCTTTGGGAGGCCAAGGTGGAAGGATCACGTGAGCCTAGATGTTCAAGACCAGCTTGGGCAATATAGGGAGGCCCCATCACTAGAAACAATTAAAAAATTATCTGAGCATGGTGTTGCATGCTTGTAGTCCCAACGACTTGGGAGGCTGAAGAGCATTTAGTAAGGCATTTGATAAAAAGCAGATATGGTCTGCGCATTATACCTCTCATTTATATGTTGTTTAAGCTATAAATTTAAAGCTTATTTCCCATTTATTGTATATCTGTACATGTGCATATCATATACATGATAGCATAATGCTAAATGGCAGCCATATCTAAAAGATAACAAGGGGATTTTCAGGATAAAAATGAAATGTCGTAAGTAATATGGACTGTTTCTTAAAAATCAATACCTTGGAATCAGTGCATTTAAATGAATGGGGTTCCATTCAAAAGTTGTATTTCTAGAAAGTAAATGCATATTTCACTTTTGGGGACCCTACTTTTAAAAGACTTTGGCTCCTTATTTTTTTTTTTTTTTTTGAGACGAAGTCTCACTCTTGTCGCCCCCAGGCTGGAGTGCAATGGCGTGATCTCAGCTCACTGCAACCTCCGCCTTCTGGGTTCAAGTGATTCTCCTGCCTCAGCCTCCCGAGTAGCTGGGATTACAGGCACCTGCCACCATGCCTGGCTAATTTTTGTATTTTTAGTAGAGACAGGGTTTCACCACGTTGGCCAGGCTGGTCTTGAACTTCTGACGTCAGGCGATCCGCCCTTCTTCGCCTCGCAAAGTTCTGGGATTACAGGCGTGAGCCACCGCGCCTGGCCAACTTTGGCCCATTCTTTTAATTATCTTTAATAGTGGTAAATATAAAATGAATAGCTAGAGATAATAGTAATAAATGAGGTTGTGTAACTACCGCTTCTGCCCATAGACAAGTCTAAGGCCTGTGCATATTTACAAGGAGAGGTCAGGTGGCTCACAGAGGGTGATGGAGATTTCTAGAGTGGGAGAAATGATAATATAGGCCAGGATCAGGGAGGTAATGAGATAAGAGAAAATAGTTAGATTGTTTTTCATCTTTCAGGTCTCAGCTTAAATGTCACCTCTTTGAAAGGACTTTCTAATTGATTTTGCTAAAGTTGGTCTTCCCTGTTATTTTTGGGCTCTGCCTTCATAGCATTTATCATAACTTGTAAATGTTTATTATCATTTTTTGTCAAGGCCCGTGAAGGTAGGGACCTTATCCCTTCTTTTGCCATTGATATGCTTCAGAGGGAAGGCAATGAAGAACATTGCTACTGCAAGGCCTCCAATGAGTGGGATTGCAAACTTGAGGAAGGGACTTCACATTTCTTAAACATGAACTTTGTGCTTATGTTTGGTGCTTTATGTTCTCTTGTCTTAGAATAACCTTATCAGGCAGTTATTAATATTTCCGTTTTATAGATGAGAAAACTGAGGCTCAGAGAAGTGAAGTGACACAGCCAGTAAGCAGCTGAGCTGACATTTGAATTTGGAGCTTTGTAATTTCAAAACCCACAGGACACCACATGATCCATGCTCTGTGGAATTTGTTGGTGTGGTCAGTGTAAAAGGTGATCAATAGATACGTAGTGGAATTCCTAGACAGTATTGGGTATTTGATTACAATTATATAACATGCATTTATAGCAGATCTGGTCTTCAAGGTTTTGCTAATTTCTCTATCAGTGTTTCCTAATATAAGCATAGAGACAATGAAAATGTGTGTTATCAGTAAAGATAGGGTTGGTGAGCCCTTCTTATATAGGGTTGGCCTATTGCCTCTCCTGTGCTAGAATGGAAGTAGCTATGTACTGTCCTTGAGGGAATTGAAAAAACAGTCACTCAAAAATTTTTCTGTTGGGCTTAAATCTCCTATGGGACCCCAGCTGAGAAAGGCTGAGTTAGTTTATGCCACTGTAACAAACAACCTGCAAATCTTTATGGCATTAAAACAAAAGTTTATTTCTCATACCATATTCATTGTGGGTATGTGGCTCTGCTCATTGTAGTCACATAGGAATCCAGGCTAATGAATTAGCCACCATCTCTCAAGCATTGCCAGTTGTCCCTCCATAAGTAAAGCAACTTCTGGATGCTTATCTGATCAGCAGTTAAAGGATATGGCTTACAAGTAACAAATGTTCATAATTCTTGCTCACAAGTCTTGCTCTCAAAGTCATGTGGCCAACCCCAAGGGGACAGGCAGTATATATAAACTTTGCATGTGCCCAGAGGGAGAGGAGAGTTGGATATCAGTCAGTGGTAGGAATGACAATCGCAACTAGTGCAGTAGAAAACTAAAGAACTCTAGGTAGCCAGTGAAGGGTAGTGCTGCATTGATTGTATCTGGATAGTTGTAAAGTCTGATGGCCAACCAAATATGTGTTAGTGTAATGGGGAAATTAGGAAAGAAATTCCAGTGAAGAAAACTTAGTGTTCACATATTCTGGTGAGTACATTTAAAGTTGTTCACCATTGGCTGGGTATGGTGGCTCATGCTTATAATTCCAGCACTTTGAGAGGCCGAGGCAGGCAGATCACCTGAGGTTAGGAGTTCAAGACCAGCCTGGCCAACATGGTGAAACCCTGTCTGTACTGAAAATGCAGAAATTAGTCAAGCGTGCTGGCAGGCACCTGTAGTCCCAGCCACTTGGGAGGCTGAGGCAGGAGAATCACGCGAACCCAGGAGGCGGAGGTTGCAGTGAGCTGAGATTGCACTCCAGCCTGGGTGAGAGAATAAGACTGTCAAAAAAAAAAAAAAAAAAAAAAAAGATGTTTAACATCATTAGTCATCAGGAAAATGCAAATCAAAAGTTCAACAAGATACCACTTTATACTTACTAGGATGATTATAATAAAAAAGGCAGGCTAGGCATGGTGGCTCATTATGGCTGTAATCCCAGCACTTTGGGAGGTAGAGGCCAGAGGATCGCTTTAGCCCAGAAGTCTCAGCCCATCCTGGGCAATGTGGCGAAATCTGGTCTCTACTCCCCTCCCTGCCACAAAAAACATTAATCCAGTGTAATGGCACATGCCTGTGGTCCCAGCTACCCGGGAGGTTGAGGTGGGAGGATCACTTGAGCCCAGGAGGTTGAGGCTGCATGCAGTGAGCTGTGATTGAGCCAGTGTACTCCAGCCTGGGTGATAGAGTGAGACCATGTCTCAAAATTAAAATAATAATAATAATAATAATAAAAGAGCAGATAATAACAAGTGTTGGTGAAGATGTGTAGAATTTGAAATCCTCCTACACAGCTGGTGGGAAAGGAAAATGGAAAATAGTCTGTCATTTCTTCCAAAGGCTAACTGTGTAATTACCATATGACCCAGCAATTTTATGCCTAGGTATTTACCCAAGAGAAATGAAAATATATCTGCAGAAAAATAATCACAAATATTCATAGCAGCATTACTCAATAGCCAAGAAATAAAATGACCCAAACTGATTAATGGATAAACAAATGATGGTACATCCATACAATGGAATATTATTCAGCCATAGCAAGGAATGAAGTATTGATACATGCTACAACATGTATGAATGTTGCAAACATTTTGCCAAGTGAGAGAAACCATTCATCAAGGACCACATATTGTAAGATTACATTTATATGAAATGTCCTGAAAAGGCAGATCTATAGAGAAAGAAAGTAGATTAGTGGTTGCCAGGGACTGAAGCAAGGGACATAGGGTGATGGGGAGTGACTGCTAATGGGGAATTTTGAGAGAGGGTGATGAAAATTTTGGAAAATGATTGTGATTGTTGCACAACTCTTTGAATATACTGAAAGCCATTGAATTATATACTTTAGGTGAATTGTATCTCAACAAAATTTTCATAAAAAGTGGCCTGGGGGAATATAAGGAGACATATCATATTTCATTGATACTAAAATCCACTTTAAATAAACATTTTCACATCTCTGAAATCAGGATGCCTTTTACAAACAATGGTGTCTTAACAATTGCTGCCAGGCAGTTGGTAGTCTTGTGGTCGCGTTGCCTGTGTATACAAGAACTTGATGTTTTTCCTGGTGGCATTACTAGGTATTTATAGCCTCTTGATGTTTCATTCAACAAACCATTTGATGACTGTTGCCTGATTGTGCTTGAAAACCTGCCCGTGACATATGGTAAGAGCAATGGAACACCAGCATCAAAATTTTTGGAATGAGTATCAGTGGCTTGGAAGAAAATTAATAGTGGAGTACTTTTTTTTTTTTTTTCTTCTCTCTTCTTTTGAGATGGGATCTCGCTGTGTCGCCAGGCTAGAGTGTAGTGGTGCGATCTTGGCTCACTGCAATCTCCACCTCTTGGGTTCAAGCAATTCTTCTGCCTCAGCCTCCTGAGTAGCTAGGATTGCAGAAGTGTGCCACCACACCCAGCTAATTTTTGTATTTTTAGTAGAGACGGGGTTTCACCCTGTTGGGTAGGATGATCTCGATCATCCTGACCTTGTGATCCGCCTGCCTCGGCCTCCCAAAGTGCTGAGATTACGGGTGTAAGCCACTGTCCCTGGCCAGTAGTGGAGTACTTTTTAATAAATGCTGTATCACCAACATTCTTGATTACACAAAGGATGATATTGTATGGAAACGTGGATATTGAGAACTCTGAGTCAATAAATTGTTCAGAAGAGTCAGATTTGAATGTGAATTACTTTTAGGACTGTATGAAATTTATTTTACATGTATTTTTCTTTTCATGTATGTACAAGAGTGATGTATGATTTTTAGTTTATTTTGAGATAGGGTCTCACTGTGTTGCCCAGGCTGGAGTGCAGTGGCGTGATCTCGGGTCACTGCTGCAACCTCTGCCTCCTGGGCTTAGGTGATCTTCCCACCTCAGGCTCCTGAGTAGCTGGGACTACAGGCACACGCCACTATGCCTGGCTAATTTTTATATTTTTTGTAGAGATGAGGTCTTGCCGTGTTGGCCAGGTTGGTCTTGAACTCCTGGGTTCCAGTGATCTGCTTGCTTCTACCTCCTGAAGTGCTGGAATTACAGGCATGAGCCACTGCGCCTGGCTGACACATGACATGTTTTTTTTTGTTGTTTTGTTTTTGTTTTTGAGTTGGAGTCTCTGTCACCAGGCTGGAGTGCAGTGGTGCGATCTCAGCACACTGTAACCTCTGCCTCCCAGGTTCAAGCGATTCTCCTGCTTCAGCCTCCTGAGTAGCTGGGACTACAGGCACTTGCCACCATGCCCAGCTAATTTTTTTTGTATTTTTAGTATAGACGGGGTTTCAGCATGTTGGCCAGGATGGTCTCGATCTTTTTACCTTGAAATATGCCCGCCTCGGCCTCCCAAAGTGCTCGGATTGTAGATGTGAGCCACCACGCCCGTCCCTGACATGATTTTTAAAATTGATGTTTAAAAAGTCTAAAACGCCTTTTCAGTAAGTATAGTAGATACTTTCTAAGAATTAAGAATCACTGTACTCTAGTGTAATTGACAGAGTTTAGATTCTATGAAATGCTATAGTAACAGGTTAATACATTGTGGGAAGACTAGATGAAATGATGAGGAAACACCTAAGAAACCAGCGTTTCTTATCACTGGTTACTAGGTGTTTCTTCATCACTCTCTTTTTCTTACTGTCTCACGCAGTTTTCCCTGTTCTCTTAATACTTAGCTTTGCCCCGTGTTTTTATTTCCTTCTCTTTTTACTAATCATACCTGAGCAATTTGCTTTTCTAATTATGTAATTCCCCAGTTAAGAACCTTTTAGTTCCAAAGTGGGTGTTATTTTTGAAATTTGAGAAGTCCCTGTTTCCTTAGAGAAGCAGGCAGCGATGGGGAGAATGACTTTTAAACTAGTAGAGAGTGTTCCAAAGTGTGTTCCATGGAACAATTGAAAGATAATGAGGAAGAAGAATAAACTGTCCAGGGTCAGAGTGAACTTGAGAAATGCTAGACTAAACAGAATATTGCAGAACTTCTCAGAGCATTTACAATGATGATATACTTTGGGATTCCCCGTGAGAGTAATATAATAGGCAGCGTTTCTTAAACATTTGTGACTTGGAACCATTAAAAGAAAATATGATTAATATCCTGGGGGACTAGCATCAAGATAACATACTCTTTTTGAGAAGAATTTTGGGAGTCAGTTATTAGAGTGTACTGCCTGGCTGTCCAGCATCTCCTAGATCAGCAGTCCCCATTGTTTTTGGCACCAGGGAGTGCTTTCATGGAAGACAGTTTTTCCATGAACGGGAGTGGGGAGTGGAGGAGGATGGTTTTAGGATGATTCAAGTGCATTATTACATTTATTGTGCACGTTATTTCTATTATTATTACATTGTAATATATAATGAAATAATTATACAACTTACCATAACGTAAATTCAGTGGGAGCCCTGACTTTGTTTTCCTGCAACTAGACGATCCCATCTGGGGATGATGGGAAACAGTGACAGATCATCAGGCATTAGATTCTTGTAAGGAGCGTGCAAGCTAGATCCCTTGCATGCACAGATCACAATAGGGTTCATGGTCCTTTGAGAATCTAATGCCTCTGCTGATCTGACAGGAAGCGGAGCTCAGGTGGTAATGCGATGGGGAGTGACTGTAAATACAGATGAAGCTTTGCTTGCTTGCCCGTTGCTCACCTCTTGCCATAGGACCTGGTTTCCAACAGGCCATGGACCAGCACCGGTTTGTGGCCTGGGGGTTGGGGACCGCTGTCTTAAATTTTAGAAGATACAGATAGGAAAGACATGAGGTATCATCTGGTATAAACATCTTGTTTAGAAATGGGAAAATTGAGTCTCAGAGAAATAGGCAACTTGCCTGTGCTCATATAGCTAATATTGTCTTTTATTTTAATCAGTTGTGCATGCATAACAATAAGACTAACATTTATTGTGCCTGGTGCTGTTCTGAGTACTTCCTATGTATTCATCCACGTGACATGCTGGGTAACTTGTGGCCATGCCACATCAGGATTTAAATCTACACTTTCTAGAAAGCTCTGGAGTCTTCATGTAGAGAACTCCTTCGGATTGGTTGATTTCATAATTGTGAGGAAAAATGATTTTCTGTGTGGCCAGAGGGCTCAAGGAAACTTCAGTACTTTTTTCTAAGAAGAGATCTTATTTCTTGTTTCCTGTAGAGTAAGTCAGGAGCAGTTACATGTGAGTATCTTCTTATATTAGGCCTAAATCATGTGTCTTTGTGAAAAGAAATTCAGTAATCTGAGAGAAAATAATTATGTTTCTTAGGGAATTTCTATAGTATCTTTATGACTATATTTATTCTAAATTATAGATTGTGGCCTTATCTGCAGTGCTTCATTAGATAGATGAAAATATGTTTCTTTCCATAATAATTCCTGTTTAGTATGATTTATAAAATTATTATTACTATGTTTTAACAGTAATCTGGATGTTTCTGGTCTCTCTAAATGAGCATGGACTCCATGCCTATAGCCCCAATGGGAATTTCAGTAATAAGGAAGAACAGATCTGATTTTTTTGGTATAATATTTCCCTTTCCAAAAGATCCCAAAGCACCTTGTAAATGGAAGGATGGTGTCACCTGTCTGGAGCACTAAACTCATTTAAGTCAAACCTGTTATTTTAAAAAAGCTGAGGATTAGAAGAAATAAATATTATCTAGTTTTACCTGTAGAAGAATGTGAAATTGTCATTAGCCTATAGTCTGTTTTCATAAGTGGCTGATGTGAAAAGACCTCTGAGAATCATGTAGTTGATTTAGGCTTGGTGATGTGTCAGGACAAAGTGTGTTATATGTAGGTTACCTGCTTGCCTTCCTGCCCTGTTTTTCCCCCAGTTATTTTCCCCCCACAAAAGAAAATAGCTTTTTTTTTTTGGATCATAAAAGAGTCTTTGCTAGCTGTTAAAATATTTAAACAACATTGAAAAGGGTTTAAAAAAAGCAACGGTCACATAAATCCCATTGCTCAGAGATTGCCACTCTTCTAAATAGTGCTAAACACATATATATTAATTTTCAAAAGTGAGTTAAATATGGTGTTGTATAGCTGGCATCTTTTACTGAATAGTATATTGTGGATATCTTTCTGTGTTAGCAAGTCATTCTATGTCATCATCTTTACTTGGCTGCATAATATTCCATGTTGACTTTTTTGTCAGTTTTATCACATACTGTGTATTTGCTTGAATCACAAATGTCTGTATAGTTATTTTATACTTTTATGGGGGGTTAGTTTGAAATATGGCATTATTCTAACTAGAAGTGAAATCATTATTTACTGAGTGCTTATTATGTGTTAATCTCATTCTTTGCACTTAACTATCTGCTGCCCTTGTGGGGTTTACATTCTAGTGGAAAGAGAGGTAACATTATAGAACAGGTTAAGAAAGATGAACAAAGACATCTCTCTGCCTAGATTGCAAGAGGGAAACAAAGAAACAATCATCATGGCTATTTTATTAAAAGGATGAGTAAAGGACCAGAGGCCTCTGTATGTGTCCATGGAGGTTTACAGATATATGGTTTTTCAGCTTCTATATCTTGTTTCTAGCTAACAGGGCTATGCTTTGTTCTAAAATAACAGATATTATTTGTAACTTTGTTTTAAAATAGCATAATATTTCTGCTTTAAAAAAATTTCAAAAATGTCAACAATGATTTTTCTTGAAAGTGTTAATATTCTTTCTTGACAGCATCCAAAGCTATACTTTAGTGATTTCCATGATACCTCAATACTGAATTTGATGACTTTTTGATTAGGCCACTGAATTTTTTGTCTTACTTGCTTTTTTCACCCCTAAGTCATCTATAAAGAATGAATTGATTTTTATGGTTGTGTTAGGTAAATACAAGTTGTACTACATATGTGTAATTACAAAGCAATTATAGTGGCAAATCTAGGGTCTTGTGACATCTATTAGTAGGGATCTTCTTATCATATCCTTCAGTGATCATTTGACAAAAATAATACCATGGAGGGATTTCAAAGGAAGCTTGAGAAATGTAGTTTAACAAGCACACAAGTGATGTGTTTCACCATACATTGATGTCTTTAGGACTATTCACCATAGATATGTCCTTGGTCCTACCTGAAGTAGTTTTGTTTTGTTTTGTTTTTAATATCAATTATTTGAATAAAAAAATAGATGTTTGAATTTTTAAATGTTGCTGGAGGAATAACTATTCAAGTGTAAAACCATGACTCTAAAAAACAAAACATAATTGCTGGGTGTGGTGGCTCACGCCTATGATCCCAGCACTTTGGGAGGCCACGGCTGGTGGATCACGAGGTCAGGAGTTCGAGACCAGCCTGGCCAACGTGGGAAATCCCATCTCTACTAAAAATACAAAAATTAGCTGAGCATAGAGGCACGCGCCTGTAATTCCAGCTACTTGAGAGGCTGAGGCAGGAGAATCGCTTGAACGCAGGAGGCAGAGGTTGCAGTGAGCCGAGAAGGCCCATGGCACTCCGGCCTGGGTGACAGGATAAGACTCTGTCTCAAAAACAAAAACAAAAAAACCCACAAAAACAAACCAAACAAAATGTAGTAGGTTATAATATTGGGCCCAAATCAATTATAACCATGATGATTCTCTCTCTCTCTCTCTCTCTCTATATATATATATACACATATATATATATTTGTCTGTTTTGTTTTGCTTTTGTTTTGAGACCGGGTCTTGTTTTGTTTCCCAGGCTGGAGTACAGTGACACAATCATGATTCACTGCAACCCTGGCCTCCTGGTCTCAAGCTAGCCTCCCACTTCAGCCTTCCTGGTAGCTGGGACCACAGGTGAATGCCTCCAACGCCTGGGTGATTTTTGTATTTTTTGTAGAGACAGGGTCTCACAATGTTGTCCAGGCTCATCTCAAACTCCTTAACTCAAGTGATCTGGTCAACTTGACTTTCCAAAGTGCTGAGATTACAGGTCCGAGCCACTACACCCAGACTGTCGCAGTTTTTTTTTTTTTTTTTTTTTTTTGAGATGGAGTCTCGCTCTGTCTCCCAGGCTGGAGTGCAGGGGCGCAATCTCGGCTCACTGCAAGCTCCGCTTCCCGGGTTCACGCCATTCTCCTGCCTCAGCCTCCTGGGTAGCTGGGACTACAGGCGCCCACCACTGCACCCGGCAAATTTTTGTTGTATTTTTTAATAGAGACAGGGTTTCACCATATTAGCCAGGATGGTCTCCATCTCCTGACCTCGTGATCCGCCCGCCTTGGCCTCTCAAAGTGTTGGGATTACAGGCCTGAGCCACCCCGCCCAGCTTTTTTTTTTTTTTTTTTCCACATGCTTCCTGTGTTCTAGGCACTGTGCCAAGCGCTTTGTATGGATGAATTTGTTCATTTAGTTTTCAGAAGAACCCTATGAGGTAGGTACTGTTATACCCATTTTATAAAGAAAACGAAACCCAGAGATATTAACATTGATTTTATTTTTACATTTGAAAATAGATTGTAGTTCAATTTCTGGCCATATAGGTAGATTGAATGTGCAGAAAAACCTCACCTGGCATAGAACACTAAAAAATGCTGGCTATACAGTAAAGAACTTCATTTCCAAAGCATGGCTGAGCCAGTGTAGTGAAGTAAGACATAAATGTTGGCCAGAAGAAAGGACAGAGAGTGATTCCACAGATATGAGAGATGGCATTTATTCCAGGGGTGTGGAGTAGGGGGTGTCTGTCAGTCTTGATGACCTAGAATGTAGGTTTTGAGGGGATATGTGCAGCTTAAGAAACAAAATCAGAGCTTTTCACATAAAGCCAGAACCTCTAAAAGGAGAGTACTCTGAGAGTGAACTTTCCCATGGCCGCAGGTGAGACAGACTTTAGCCATACCCTACATTCAGTTGATTTGGTAATGGAAATCATATTTTCCTTAAGGCCCAAGAAGGTTCATGTTGAAAATTCAGTTTGAAGTGAATTGTTAGTACTCCTAGGCATCTGTAAAATGCCTGTCTTTTCTGGAGGAAAGCACTTAAAACACAGGTGTCTAAAAATTCACACAGATGAATTTTTGAGGGCCACAGGCTCACAATTAAACAGTGAAGAAATAGGAAAAAAAGAAAATACCTGAGTTAAAAAAGCCACCATGACTATGAGTTAGCAGAAACATCAAACTGCAGGATCAGGCTGAGAAAGTCTGAAGATATTTGTATCATCAGGTACAGCAAATAAGGTAAGCATATTTTTTAAAAATTCAAGATTGAGGCCGGGTGCGGTGGCTCACGCCTGTAATCCCAGCACGTTGGGAGGCTGAGGCGGGCGGATCATGAGGTCAGGAGATCGAGACCATCCTGGCGAACACGGCGAAACCCCATCTCTACTAAAAATACAAAAAAATTAGCCAGGCGTGGTGGTGGGTGCCTGTAGTCCCAGCTTTTAGGGAGGTTGAGGCAGGAGAATGGCATGAACCCAGGAGGCGGCAGAGCTTGCAGTGAGTGGAGATCATGCCACTGCATTCCAGCCTGGGAGACAGAGCGAGACTCCGTCTCAAAAAAAAAAAAAAAAAAAAAAAAATTCTAGATTGAAAGTTGTTGAACCAAACAGGACACCATTAAAAGTAACAAGACAGATGTGAAAGGCAAAGCAAATTCTTAGAAATGGCTTAAGATGAGAATTAGTGGACAATGGATATGAAGAAATTACCTAGCATACAGTACAATGAAGAGATAGAAAATATAAAAAAGATGTTAAGAGGATAGAGTGAGAAAGCCCAACGAACATTTAATTTATAGTTCCAGAAATAAAGAATTAAAAAATTGGAGAAGAAGCAATATTCAAGTAGTTACTTAGCTGAGAATATGTCAGAATTGACGAAATATACTGGTATTCAAATTCAGGTAGCTCAGTGAATTCTAACTGGAATAAATGGGAAGATACCATCACCAAGGTTTATCATAAGGAAATTGCAGAACCCCAAAGATTAAAGAAAAACAATTCTCTAAATCATAGAAAAGAGCAACAATGAATAAACAGACAGCTATCTTCTCAGCAGGAGCAATATGAGCTAGAATTCAATGAAATAATTTCAAAGTGCTAAGAGAAATTAACTAGAATTATCAACCTAGAGTTGTCTATCCATGGAAAATACCTGGAGCATGGGCAAAATAATCTTCAGACTCATAATTGAAAGCTTTCACTACCAATAGAATTCCACTAAAATAATTTCTAAAGGATATATTTTAAGAAAAAATAAAAACCCTCAGAAGGAATGTCTGAGTAGCAACAATAATGAGAAAGGAAAATAGGAAATTTGTGGGTATTGACCATGTAAAAATTTTTGGTAAAATTTGTGGATAAGGATTAACCATGTGTATTAGTCCCTTTTCATGCTGCTGATAAAGACTTACCTGAGACTGAGTAATTTATAAAGAAAAAGAAGTTCAGTGGACTCACAGTTCCACGTGTCTGGGGAGGCTTCACAATCATGGCGGAAGGCGAAAGGCAGATCTCACTCTGTTGCCCAGGCTGCAGTGCAGTGGCACGATCTCGGCTCACTGCAACCTTTGCCTCATGGGTTCAAGGGATTCTCCTGCCTGAGTCTTCCAAGTAGCTGGGATTGCAGGTGTGCGCCACCATGCCTGGCTAATTTTTGTGTTTTTAGTAGAGATGGGGTTTCACCATGTTGGCCAGGCTGGTCTCAAACTCCTGACCTCAAGTGATACACCCGCCTTGGCTCCCAAAGTGCTGGGATTACAGGTGTGAGCCACCACGTCCAGCTGAAAGACACATCTTACACGGTGGTAGACAAGAGAGAATTTGTGGAGGGAAACACCCCCTTATAAAACCATCATATCAGCCTGGGCGATCTGACAGAGTGAGACACTGTCAAACAAACAAACAAACAAAAAAACCCCATCACATCTCGTGAGACTTACTTACTATCATAAGAGCAGCTCAGGAAAGACCAGCTCCCGTGATTCAGTTACATCCCACTGGGTCCGTCCCACAAATTGTGGGAGTTACAATTCAAGATGAGATTTGGGTGGGGACACAGCCAAACCCTATCACCACGTGAAGTAATATCTAATTTGTAGAGATTAAAGAAATCAAGATAACTTAAATTTTGGATGTAAGTTAGGAGAGTGGTCGTCAGAGTTAAAGCATTTTAAGGTTCATTTATTGTCTGGACAAGAATAAAGATTTTGATTATCAGGAAATACAGATAAAACCACAGGGAGACATTGTTTATATACCAAATTGTCAAAAAGTAAAAAGTCTTGTAATACCAAGTTTTACTGAGGGTGTGGAGCATCGGAAACTTTTGTTCACTGGTGGGTGTATAAATTGAATAATTTCAGCTTGGAACATTGCCTAGCAAAATTGAAGGCATGTATACATACCCTACCAATCTAGCAATTCCATTTCTAGATATAAAGTCTTGAAAAACTCACATGTATGCCAGAGACATGTAAAAAGTTGTTTAAATCATTATTGTAAACAATGGTTAAAAACTAGAAAAAATAGGCCAGATGCAGCGGCTCACGCCTGTAATCCCAGCACTTTGGGAGGCTGAGGTGGGTGGATCATGAGGTCAGGTGTTTGAGACCAGCCTGGCCAACATAGTGAAACCGTGTCTCTACTAAAAATACAAAAATTAGCCAGGTGTGGTGGTGGGCGCTTGTAGTCCCAGCTACAGGCTGAGGCAGAAGAATCACCTTGAACCCGGGAGGTGGAGCTGAGATTGTGCCACTGCACTCCAGCCTGGGTGACAGTGCAAGACTCCGCCTCAAAAAAAAAAATAAAAAATCTAGAAAAACCCAGGTGTTCATGAATAATAAAATGGACAACAATAATGAATAGGTCAACAATGGAAGATGACACAGCAATGAGTAGGAATGAACTCTTCCACATTCACGAACACAATAGCACATGTAGAATGTTGAATGAAAGAAGCAAGACAGGCCGGGCGCGGTGGCTCAAGCCTGTAATCCCAGTACTTTGGGAGGCCGAGACGGGTGGATCACGAGGTCAGGAGATCGAGACCATCCTGGCTAACACGGTGAAACCCCGTCTCTACTAAAAAAATACAAAAAATTAGCCGGGCGATGTGGCGGGCGCCTGTAGTCCCAGCTACTCGGGAGGCTGAGGCGAGAGAATGGCATAAACCCGGGAGGCGGAGCTTGCAGTGAGCTGAGATCCGGCCACTGCACTCCAGCCTGGGCGACAGAGCGAGACTCCGTCTCAAAAAAAAAAAAAAAAAAAAAGAAAGAAAGAAAGAAGCAAGACATAACAGAAAACATTATATAATTCCATTTATATAAAATTCAAACAAAGTAAGAATGAAGCTATAGTGTTAGGGGTGCATAGATGGTAATATTATTAAAAGGACTGAAATATCTTACTGATAAATCTTTATATTATAGGTTACAATGATAATATTTTGGATATATTGGGTTAATTAAAATATATTACAATTAGTTTTACTTTTAAAAAACTTTAAGATATGGCTGGTAGAAAATTTAAAATTGTATATGGGGATCTCATTACATTTCTATGGGACAGAGCTCTAGAGGCAAGAGTAGAATTGATACTGAGATAGGGCTCAAAATTGCTTCTAGGAAAGTGACAAAGTTGTCTTTCTTGACCTAGGTGGTGGTTACATGGATGATGCTCTGTGGTCTTTTTCTATACATATTTGTGTAAAAATGCATCTTTCTGTGTATATATCTCATAATTTTAAAACGTATTGAAATATTGATATTGAAGAAGTTTATGGGGTAACCATTAAAAACATTAGATTGAGTAGATTGTATGTCTTCCAGTCTAGTAAAGGAAGAAAAATGAAATGGTAAGGGCAGAAAAAATTAGAGTAACTAATTCAATCCAAAAGAAGGCAAGAAAGGAGAAGAATATAAGAAACAAAACAGGGCAAATAGAAAGTATAAAATGATTTGGGAGAAATAAATCTGAATATATCTTATCACAGCACGTGTTAAAGGATTTTAAAAGATTGCAAGAGAAAAGGTAAAGATTGTCAGAGGGTACTAAACAAACAGATATCAAACAAATAACAAAAACCTTACAACACACTTATTTACAAGGGACATGCCTTATGTGAAAGGGCACAGAAAAGTTGATTGTAAGATGATGGGAAAAGATATACCAGCCACTAACAGAAGGAAAGGAATAGCTATATGGTATCAGATAAAGTAAACCTGAAAGTGAAGGCAACAGGCATTTCTAGGTTGGGCATAGTGGTTCATGCCTGTCTAGCCGGGAATTCCAGACCAGCCTGGGCAACATGGCAAGACACACATCTCACAAAAAAATTTTAAAAATAGCCGGATGTGGTGGCACACACCTGTAGTCCTAGCTACTCTGGAGGCTGAGGCAGGAGGATCGCTTGAGCCCAGGAATTTGAGGCTGCAGTGACCTATGATCATGCCACTGCACTCCAGTCTGGGTGAAAGAGTGAGATCTTGTCTCAAAAAAAGAAGTAAAAATATAATAATAAATAAACATTTCTAGAGATAAAGAGGGTCACTATATCCTGATAAATGGTCCAATTAGACAGGAGAAGTTTAACAGTACTAAATGTGTAGGCTTAAAAACATAGCTTCAAACTATAAAGCAAAAATTGACAGAATTTCAAGGAGAAATAGATTCCTAATTGTTGGGGAGATTTATCATATCCCTATTGGCAAATGATAGAATAATCAGACAAAAATTTGTAAATATATAGAAAAATTTAATAATACAATTAACAAACTTGACTCAGTGGACATGTGAAGAATATATCACCAGCAACTACAGAATATGCATTTTTTCCTCAAGAATATGTAGGAACAGTGAAAAAAACTTAACTATGAGCCAAACTTTAACAAATTGGAGAGAATCAGCATGACACATACCATATTCTCTTATGACAAAACAAGTGATTATAAATGAATAAATATAACTAAAAAATAAGTAATTCCTACAACATTTGGAAGTTTAAAATTTTTTCTAAATCATTCTCAAGTCAAAGAAATTATGGAGAAATTGTCAAATTCTTTAACTGATTAAAAATGATAAAAGTATAGTTTACACCAACGCTTAGGAAGTATGACTAAAGCTTTATATTATTTTCAGCTTTAAATGCTTACATAATAAAGATTTTAAAAGTCTTCAAGTTAATTGGCTAAAATTCAACTTCAGAACTTAAAAGAACAGCTAGATAAACCCAAAGGAAAATAGAAAAAAGGGAGTAATAAAAACTTAAAGATGAGTTAAAGAAAAAGAAAACAAAGATACAGTGGAAAGCATCAACAAAGCAAAAGTTTGTGCTTTGAAAATTTATGAAATTGACAAACCTCTGGTAAAGATTTATCAAATGCAAACAAAAAAGAAGGAAAGAAGGAAAAGACACAGAGAAGAAGCACAAATAAATACCACTGGATCTGAAAGAAGATAAAGCATATACAGCAGAAATTAAAAAGAAGGAATATCCTGAACACTTTGTCAATACATTTGACATCTTGGGTGAAATGAAATATTGATAGAACTAAACAGATGAGTAAATCCTGTCTCAAGAAGGTACAAAAAATGTTCATAATCTTATAATCATTAAATAAAGTCAGTAGTTTAAAATATTGCCACAAAGAGAACATCAGGACCAGAGAATTTTTCTATGGAATTCTAAACATTCAATGAATTGATGATTTCAATTTTACACAAATTATATACTATTGCAAACAAAAGTATACTCTAAAACTAATTATATTTCATTAATGTAACTGTGATATTGAAATAGGTAACAATACAAGAAAGGAAAATGACAGGCTAGTCTTATTCACAATATAGATGGAAAAAAACCCAAAATGTTGCCAAAGTGAGTCCAGCAATGCATAGACATATAATATGGTTCAGTTTATGTCATTAATGCAATATTGGACTATCATTGGAAACGTTAGTAAAGATAGAAGACGTGAACAATACTATCAATCAGCTTGACCTAATTGACAATTTCACTCTACCCAGTAAGTGCAGAATATGCATTCTTTTCAAGTGCACATGGAACATTCACCAAGATAGAATACCTTAAATGAATCTGTATTAACTTAAAATTCTAAGTGTTGACAAGAATGAGGAGCAACAGAAACTGTCATGTATTGCCAGTGGGAATATAAATTGGTACAATTATTGGAAAATAATTTGGCAAAAGCTAGCAAAATCAAAGATTGGCATACCCTATAAATTTGGAGCTCTTCTCTTAGGTAGATACCTTAGAGAAAAGTTTGCACATGTCTTTCTAGAAATATGTATTTGAATGTCCATAGCAGCTTTGTTTATCATAGCAAAAAGGGGCAAAACCCTGCCCAAAAGTCCATCAGTTGCTCAATAAATACGTCAAATATTTTACTTTCATTCAGTTGAATACTGCATAATCATGAAGTAATAATATGGATGGATGCTGATTTCAAAAACCAAGCACGAGGAAACTTCTGCTTCTGGCTATGACTAAAACTCCATATCTATCTCCCTGGCCCATGCACTAGAGTTTCTTTGGGGATAGATACATAGAACTCCTAGTGTACATACATTTTTATTTATAATAGATACTGCTAAATTACCCGTTAGAAAAAGTAACTTACCAATTCGCATTCTTCTCATTCTTCTCATTTCTTTATACATCTTTTGTTTTGTAGTTGAAATAACTTATTTTTACAATGTTGTGAGCTTTTCTCCTTAGTACTATAATGTAAGCACTTTCCATGTTAGCAATTTTTCTAATTTATTAGAATAATTTTATTGGCCGGGCGCAGTGGCTCAAGCCTGTAATCCCAGCACTTTGGGAGGCCGAGGCGGGCGGATCACAAGGTCAGGAGATCGAGACCATCCTGGCTAACACGGTGAAACCCCGTCTCTACTAAAAAAATACAAAAAACTAGCCGGGCGAGGTGGCGGGCGCCTGTAGTCCCAGCTACTCAGGAGGCTGAGGCAGGAGAATGGCATGAACCCGGGAGGCGGAGCTTGCAGTGAGCTGAGATCCGGCCATTGCACTCCAGCCTGGGCGACAGAGTGAGACTCCGTCTCAAAAAAAAAAAAAAAAAAAAGAATAATTTTATTGACTATACTATTTGAGTGACTGTTTTTTGACTTCCTTAATCATTTCCATCTTCTGGGACATTTCAGTTGTCTTTTGGTCTTCATTACTATAAATAATATTATAATGAACATCTTTGCGAAAAAGTATGTCTTTTGAAGGCTCATTAAGGCTAACTAGATAGGGAAGGGAAGGACATTCTACTTTAAGAGAACGGGTGCAGAGATTTGAAAACATTGGCATTTGGGTGGCACTCAGTAAATGATTATTCTGATAACCTACCAGCTAGAATTCTTGGTTGTAGTTCTTGGTTCAGTCTTCCTGACATTCCGCCACCACCTTGCTTTTCTAATATAGCTTCCTATGATACTGCTTATATCATGCTACTCAAACATGTAATTATTCCCCACCACCTGTAGGATGAAGTTCAAACTCTCTAGCCTGGAATTTTTCGCTATTTATAAATTGAGTTTTCATTCTTTTGTTCATTCAGCCACCATTTATTGTATACTAACTATATACCAGATGTTGGTGATAGTTACAAATTAGAAACAATGATATGCATGCTTATAGGATTTTGAAGAAAAGCATCTAAGAAGTTTCAAGATTCAGAGAAGGCTTAACTTCTCACACTCCCTTATGTCCTTTTGTCCTTGTCAGACTGGTCTACTTTCTTTCCTTAAGGACAATTAATTTCTGCCTGACAGTTCAATAATAATACAAAAAACTCCCCGTATCATTTTCTGTAGTATGCTTTACATGTATATCATGTTTTATGGCTCCCCTTTAACTAATATGCTGTGTACTTCTTTTAGGATACCTTCCTCCTCTAAATCATAAAACTTATTTTTTGTATCACTCATTTGGCTTTTATTTCCCACTTGTAGTGTTTAATGATAGTTAGTTAAGAATGGAATTAAATAATATAACAATATTATTTTCTAGTTTGTGTTACAAATAGATTTTAATCATTGGCCCCTGAACAACACAGGTTTGAATTGTGTGGGTCCACTTATACTCTGATTTCATTCCACCTCTGCCACTCTTGAGACAGCAAGACCAACCCCTTTCCTCTTCCTCCTCCTCCCCTTCAGCCTACTGAGTGCGAAGACGAGGATGAAGACCTTTGTGATGATCTGCTTCCACTAAATGAACAGTAAATATATTTTCTTTTCCTTAGTATTTTCTTAATAACATTTTATTTTCTGTAACTTTATTGGGAGAACTCAGTATATAATATATATAACATACAAAATAGAAGTTAATCGACTCTTTATGTTATCAGTAAGGCTTCCGGTCAGCAGTAGGCTATTAGAAGTTAAGTTTTTGGGGAGTCAAAAGTTATACTCAGATTTTCGACTGTGTAGGGGCTAGTGCCCCTAACCCCTGCGTTGTTTAAGGGTCAGCTGCATTTAAATCTTGTGGTGTTATCTTACTTTTTTATATGTGTATGTCTTTTTTTTTTTTTTTTTTTGAGATGAAGGCTGGAGTGCGGTGGTGTGATCTCAGCTCACTGCAACCTCAGCCTCCCAGGTAGCTGGTGTGCCACCACACCCAGCTAATTTTTGTCTTTTTAGTAGAGACGGGGTTTCACTGGCCAGGCTGGTCTTGAACTCCTGACTTTGTGATCTGCCCGTCTTGACCTCCCAAAGTGTTGGGTTTACAGGCGTGAGCCACCCCACCTGGCATGTGTATGTCTTTCTAGTGAGATTATAAACAGCTTGAGGACAGGAACAATGTCATGCACAATTTCTCTTCCCTGAGAGACACACATGGATCCTGTGGGACTGGCATATAGAAGGTTTTAAATAAACATTTGTTGAATGAATGCACATTGATTTCATAAACCAAAAAATCAGAATACCATAATAATAAAACCTTCCCTACCTAACCATGAAAGAGTCTTTTCTCATCATAAAATAAGCCTCCGATTTCCATCCCATACTCCACTTGTTTTAGACAAATCTATTTGGGTTTGCAATTTCAGCTAGATATGGCTTTCTAGTACTTCTTCTAGGACTTGTGGCATTATAAATCATTGTTGTATCTTCTGTTACACCAGATGGCATTAGCTCTTTGTTGTGTATATCAAAGAGCTACGTAAGTGTGTGAAAACAGAGAAATTAAGAGATATGCTTAACCCATAAAATCTCTCCTTTTCTCAGTTTTCTCTTTACTAATATATTCTATTTTTTATCAAAATATAATTTTTTTTTATCCCCCTTTTCCTAAGTTATCAATATAGTCTTTTATTCCCATCTTACTTCCACTTTACATATCATGCTCCATAACATTTTCAGAATCTGAACCTGTTTTCAGTTCCACATTATAGTCCTACTTCTGGCCCTTGTTACTTTACATTTGGACATCTGTATCATCGTTAATATCATCATCAACAACATCAACAATTACTGAGTACCTGTCACGTGCTGGGCATTGGGGCAGTTTGTCGTCTTACCAGACTTATCCTCAATTTGATGAGATATGAGAATTAGTCTTAATCTTTTGCCTTCTTTCCAACCCCACCAATCCTTTGGTTATTAAATTGTTTTGCTTACAGTTCACCATGATATACCCAGTGCACCTGACTAGTTAGCAGCTTTATATTCCATTCAGTTTTGTTGGTGTTTCTTGGTAGTGGAATGAGAAAAAAACACAAGGGAAAGTATACAACCATAGTAACTCTTTACTGATTTTGCCACCATTATGGTAAATTGTGATTTGTGGAAATGGAATCTCTTTTATCAAAGGTTGACTATCAGTTCCTTTTTCTGGAGAGAAGTCATTAGTTAACGCAGCTCAAGGATTTGTCTGAGAAGAGCTGCACATCAGTTAGAATGCTAATTCACTCAACTGGCAGCAAGCACAGTGAAATGACAGCTTGGAGGGGGGTAAAAGGAGTGTCTGAAAATGGCAGCAGATTGGTATTTCGAAAGGGGAGGGAAATTTCATAATGATGAATAAGAAAGATGACATTTGGTGCTCACATTTAACTTGCATTGGATGTCCATATAAGGGTCAGTATGCATAACCTCTCTTGATTAGGCCTCCGGCTGCCCAGCAGCTGACTGGGTGTATACCCTTCAGACTGTAACCAAAAGAAAGGCCTAGATAATTAGGCCAAGTTGAACTGCAGGAGGTAGCCAGCCTCTCTGCTGCCTTTTGTATATTCATGACCCAGCTTGATTGATGGAAGGACAGTGTTTGGTGACACTGTCATTTGCAAGTTGAAAGGTAGACTACGGGCTGGAGCCAAGATCAGATGTGCTTTAAAGAGTCTTACAATAAACTCATTTGGATGCTGATGATGTTCACATATGCATTTCTTTGTTTCTTACTGTTTCTCAGGGACATCTGTTAATTTGTAGGAATTAGCTTGGTTTTCAGTTAAAACCTCACACTAAGTTACAGGATAGTTTTGTTTAAAAAGTTGTACAAAGTTGTTAGTGATATAAGAGGTGATGTGGGTCTCAGATGTTTTTATGTGATATTTTCACCTTCTTATGTAGGAACTTGAAGTTTTTTTTTTTTGTATGTATCTTTTGAGTGACGACATCACTAGAAGTGAGTGATTTTTTTTTTTTCCCATGGAAGGAGTTAAATGAAATTATTTGTGTATTTTTCATATTTCAGAAATCTTAAGCACTGCTGTCAAAACTTTTCCAATGAATGTTGCTTTTACAAAGACATGCCATTTTTTTTTTTTTTTTGAGATGGAGTCTCATTCTGTCGCCCAGGCTGGAGTGCAGTGGCGCAATCTCAGTTCACTCAGCTCACTGCAACCTCCACCTCCTGGGTTTAAGTGATTCTCCTGCCTCAGCCTCCTGAGTAGCTGGGACTGCAGGTGCACTCCACCATGCCTGGCTAATTTTTGTATTTTTTAGTCGAGATGGGATTTCACCATATTGGCCAGGCTTATCTTGAACTCCTGACCTCGTGATCCGCCCACCTCGGCCTCCCAACGTTCTGGAATTACAGGCGTGAGCCACCATGCCCAGCCAAAGACATGCTATTCTTTATCAGAAGGTATATGAACACATAAGGTTTGCTTTTAATATGATAGCCCATAGGAAAGGTCTTTTTTCATTCCAAAATCCTTTCTGTTTGCTGAAAAAGTTGATTAATTTCAAACTTGTGGCAAGTGGGTTGAAAGTGCTAAGTTAGAATCATAAAGCAGAAATATAAGGCTGACTTCAGGAGAATCTTCAAATTGTAGAACCTAAGTTATCACAAATTATTAGAAGAATAAATACCACATTTTGTTGATTAAAAGAACATTAAGAAAGGTAAGGGAAGATTGAGGATTATTGATGTACCAGTTTCACCAATATTAAGCTATTATTTTGAGGAACACCACATAGATGTGAACACTAGTTATTTTTATTTTTTAATACCTTTTATTACATGGATGCTTTTGGAAGATAGAGTTGTTCTGGCATAGCTAAATGATTATCAGTCTGAAAATGGTTTGAATACTTTCTCTGGGAAAGTCCTTAGATGTTTTGTTACCTAACTTCTGTTAGTTACCAGACTTCAGGTAATATACATAAAAGCTCTTTGTACGCTATAAAGAACTATAAAAATGTAAATAGTAATAATAGTAGCTATTGTTGACGTTGTTGTTATTGTTATTATTATTACTACCATTATTATTATTATTATTATTATTATTATTATTTTTGAGACAGAGTCTCACTCTGTTGCCCAGGCGGAAGTGCAGTGGTGTGATCTCGGCTCACTGCACCCTCTGCCTCCTGGGTTTAAGCAATTCTCCTGTCTCAGCCTCTTGAGTAGCTGGGATTACAGGTGCACACCACCACGCCCAGCTAATTTTTGTGTTTTTAGTAGAGACGGGGTTTCACCATGTTGGCCAGGCTGGTCTTGAACTCCTGACCTCGTGATCCGCCTGCGTTGGCCTCCCAAAGTGTTGGGATTACAGGCGTGAGCCACGGTGCTCAACTGTCATTATTATTGTTAACTAATTTCAGGTCGCTATAACAAGCATACCAGTGCAACAGATAAAGTGCCACTCTCATTACGCTTAAGCAAAATGGCAAAGAGAGACTTTATTAGCACTTCCAGTTATTTTCAATATTAATTATCTGACTTTTCTCTTCATCACCTGATGCTACAAATAGCAGTGTCTCCAGCTGACAGTAATGTTCTTGTAAAGAAGGTTCTGGAGGGTGTTGGAAATACTCCGATTACTACAGAAATCATGCTTTTTCTAAATTAATTTCAGTCTTAAGTGACATTTAAGATAGGCATCTGGAATGTAGTATCCTAAGTCTGTATAGTATTTAAAAAATATTTTGCTGTAATTTGTGGTAATTATTTAAAAATCAAACAGTTATATTTTAGCAGAAAAAGTTTTAATATATCCAAAATATTAATGAAAGTGTCATTTTTCACACTTGTGTCATGATTTTCAAATGCTGGATTTTCTTTTAGAGTTTTCTTACTAAAAATTAAAAGCAAGGTGTACATTTTTTGTGCAATAAAGTAGAAATAAAAAACTGTCTTATTGAATAGAATCATTTTTTTAAAAAGAGAGTTATGCTTTCTTGAACTGCATTTAGGTATATTGTGCATTTTACTGCTATAGAGAATGTTCTCAATGTGTTAGTTAATGTTTTTCTCATTAAGTCTTTTCAAAACTTAAGGGTGTCACTTTGACAGGAAATTCTGGATCTTTCCCAGTGATAAAATAAACTTGACACTTGTTTCATGAAGGCATCTTTTCCTTGCTTATCAGCTCCTCAATTTATGGCTGTGCTTTGAAATTTGTGCCTGTGACTCTCATCTTTGTATTTACTCCAATTAACACATAAACCCTAATTAGCCAGATCAAGGGACTTGGGAGTCCATAAATGGAAAGTGACATGGCAGAGCTTGGCAGCTGGCATCAAGGCAAGGTGACAAAAATAGGGAAGTATCAATTAGATGACATTGATGGTAACGCTGTGTGTTGGGATGGTAGATTTTAACAGCTCTCTGTGTCATTGGCTGCTGACTGTAGGATAGGAGTATAGGAATTAGTTTGTAAATTGACAGCTAAGTTAAAGTACCGAACTTTTGGTAGAATTTAAAAGCAATAATAAAAACTCATCACCAATTTAATGTAGTTTTACATAATCACTGGCAATATAATTATACATTTCTACCAGAATCAATTTTTGTGAATCTCCCTGTTGATTTAGTTTCCAAATTTTTACTTTTTTTCTATTTTATTATCATTATTAGTATTATTTTTAATTATTAAAAATCCAGACAGGGTCTTGCGCTATGTCCGAGGCTAGAGTGTAGCAGTAGCACAACCGTAGCTCCTGCATCTTGGAACTCCTGGCCCTCAAGTGATGCTCCTGTCTTGGCCTCCCAAAGCCAAATTTTAAAATTATTACTTAGATGTATAGAAATCCTTATTTGAGTCTAGACTTGCAAATCCTTAAGAGCCTTAATAATTTCCTACTCTAATGTTTTTTCGGGGAGGAGTAGGCCAATTGGGTGGATTTGGGAGGATCCATTATCATTAAGTATTTACTAAGGGCTGGGTGCAGTGGTTTATGCCTATAATCCCAGCCTGCAATCCCAGCACTTGGGGAGGCTGAGACAGGAAGATCATTTGAGGCCAGGAGTTTGAGACCAGCCTGGGCAACATAATGAGACTGCATCTCTGCAAAATAAATAAATAAATAATAAAAAATAAAATGAAAATTAAAAAAAGCCAGGTGTGGTGGCTCATGCTGGTAATCCTAGCTACTATGGAGGATGAGGTGGGAGGGTTGCTTGAACCCAGGAGTTTCAGACTGCAGTGAGCTGTGATCACTGCACTGCAGCATGGGGGACAGGGAGAACCTGTCTGGAAATTTTTTTTTTATTTTTACTAAATTCCCACCTGCAATTTTGGATTACAGATGTAATTCAGCAATGAAAAAGTTTAGAACTTTGTAAACATTATTTCAGTTTTAGAAATCTAATGTTACAGAAAAAGACTTGTGTCTCAAATGAAGAGTTTTATTAGGCTTTGTGTATCTCTCATTACTTGGGAGGGCAATAGAAGTTAAATATATAAGAGCTGAGCTGCTTCTCTCATTTTGTAGTTTCAGCTGCCTGGTCTTTAACATTGGTTCTGTTTTTTAAGTGAGTGGTTGGATATTTGTAAAGAAGGCTCTATAGGTTACTGGAAACATGCTCTGTGATCACTACAGAAATCATGCACACTTCAACAGATTTAGAATTGAATTTAGAACCAAAGAATGAAGGAGTTTATTCTTTCATCTTAAGACTTGGATGTTGTCAATTAGATATTAGACGGTAGAAGTTATATATTGAGTGTCTTTGTTTTGGATAGCCCATGGCTCTGTAAGCTTAGTTGGTATTTTGCCTGCATGTAGATATGGTTTGTAGTTATTCAAGCTGTGTATTTTAAACTTAGGTTTTTTTTTTTTGTTGTTGAGACGGAGTTTCGCTCTGTCGCCCAGGCTGGAGTGCAGTGGCCGGATCTCAGCTCACTGCAAGCTCCGCCTCCCGGGTTTACGCCATTCTCCTGCCTCAGCCTCCCGAGTAGCTGGGACTACAGGCGCCCGCCACCTCGCCCGGCTAGTTTTCTGTATTTTTTTTAGTAGAGACGGGGTTTCACCGTGTTAGCCAGGGTGGTCTCGATCTCCTGACCTCGTGATCCGCCCGTCTCGGCCTCCCAAAGTGCTGGGATTACAGGCTTGAGCCACCGCGCCCGGCCTAAACTTAGGTTTTAAACTGAAATTATTTTAGTCGCTATATACCCCCATTTCAAGCACTGCAGAAAATGGGGAAAAGAACTCTTAAATGATGTATTTGAAAAGTTGCTGTTTTAGAGAAGTATTTGCAACATTAGAAATCTGACAGAAGGTCCATTTACATAAATGTTTAACTGAAGACACAGAAACATGTACCAAAATGAAAATGTTTCATACATTAATTTGCTGCAGAAGGAACTAACATAACAATTAGAATAACATTCTGCCTACTTAGATTTAAATTTCCTAGGGCAGCGATAATACATAGCGTTGATGTAGTTTAAGTCTTTTAATATATACAATCGTTTATTCTGGTGTTAAAATGAATTCTAGTGTTTTAAAACATTGAAACATAGTAAACTTACATAACTAGAAAAAAGTGTTAGGCTTACAGTTTCTAGTTCTCATCAATTTAAGTTCTCTCATCAGCTCAGGGTCTATCAGAAATACTTAAACAGTTTCTTTTCTAGCTTGGCAAAGAAATGATGTCTGTATTTTGTAATTGTGAAAATACCAGATGCTGTAATGAAAACAGTGAACCCAACTAATACAAAAGTAATCCATACGAGGCTATTTTGTTTTCTTGCCATTTTCAATCATTCTTGTCAGTGATACTTTTTTTCGTGGCCAAGTTGGTAACCTTTATAAGGAACACCCTAGCAACAACTAAATATGTGCTATGACTTTTTTACGCCAAGGACAGAAATTGTGAATTTTGAAAATCAAATGGTTTCCATCCTAGTTGCGTAGCTGATCTCTTGACTTTTTTTTTTTTGGCATATTGATCCCGGTTGCATGGTCATATGTTGTAAACCACATGGAACTATTTCAAACTGTGATGGGGAAAGTAGCAACTGCAAACATTCCTCCTTGAAGCAAGTGGTTGTCCTAAACTGAGCACTGTAGAATAAAAATGGAAACATAAAAATAGCAGTTGGAAAGATAAAACAGCATTTATAGTACTAATAAAACCGTTGTGGCTTCCACAGGAAAACATGCTTTGTAACCTAATGCTTACCTGAAAGGACTGTCGAGTTTCTGAGAGTTATAGCTGTTTTTGTAAGAGAAGCACAGAGATTTGCTTGAGGGCTGAGTGATAGATTCGCCTGCCTGAAGCATCCCAGTGTGTTTATACATGGCTTGTATGGCAGCTTTCATAAGACATTTACCCCATGATTTGCGATGAGCTTATGTGTGAATAATTAATGGCAATTAATCCTTAATTACAGTAATTAGGCAAGTCACAGGAAATTAAGCTGCAGCTGGAGAAGACCATGCCTGGGAAGAGAGGATTGGGGGCTGTGTGAATGTGCCATTTACTGACAGCATTACTAGGATGCGCAGTATTCAGCAGCTTTGGCATTTCTATTGGCAGCCTTGGGTAGGACAAGAGTGCTCTGCGTTAGAAGCAATCTATAGTTGTCTACAAGAGTTTTAAGTTCAAGTGCCAAAATGTTGTGTTGCATATGGTGATTATCTAAGTTTATTGGTTGCCATAACTCAAATGAGTATAATTGTTTTTGGCTTGATAACAGTGACATTAGAAACAGGAGCTTTTATGCATTCATAGGTTCTATTGGCATGAGCCATGATGCAACTTTTAGAAACAATTCATCCAGGTTTGCAATTATGAAGCAGATAATGTGATTGTCTAGAAATTGAGAAAATTTCAATCAAGAACAACAGAACCTATACTCTCTTGGTTGAGGAGTTAATTACTTTATTACTAGTTGCCTTTCCCAGTTAAGCAATGGGTAGTACACATTATACAGGAAATAGTCATTGACTACATACTCCAAATGTAGGAAAGACTGAGACTGTAAAAATTTTAAATCATTCACACTAAATGCTAACAAATGCTAGTGTTGAAGAATCTAAAAAGAGTATTTTATAAACAAGCAAAGCAACCACTGCATAGAGAGCAGCACTTCCCTGTAAGTACCTTGTAAGAGATGTTTATGATCCTTTATTTGGGGATGTATAACTTCTTTCATCATCTATGGGGAATTAAAAAAATCATATGGCTATTATATACCTAGATAAAAGCACGTAGAAAGAAGTATCATTATGACTTTCAGTATATTTTCATAATTAATACAAATTTGAGTATGAGAAATACATTTACCCATTGAATGATAATGTTTATCATTCGTTTTTCTCTTTGCACTTCAGGGCACAACAAGAAGGTGGGCACACAAATTCAGCTTAGGTCAACTATTAAAGTAACCCAGATTATGAATCTGTTACAGTCATACAGCTATTATAATAAGTAGGGTGCTCCTTGATACCAACACAACTCTTGGGAAAAGGATACATTTGTCAGATAAAGTAGATAAGAATACATACATAGTATTGCTTTTATAAAGTTCTATCATTTAGTTGGAGATATTTGTAATGACTTCACCTTTTGTCCTAGAAAGGAAATTTAGGTTTTTTTTTCCTTTATGGTTTGTGATCATAAATATTTAGGGCAATAGGCTATTTAGGTTATTAAATGTTAAATATGCAAAGCCTCTTTTTTCAAGAATATCTTTTCTTGTAAGACCAAATTGGTAGAGAGTGAAGTTATATGTACATATATAGATTATTCCCATCTGTACTTCTGGTTCACTTTAAAGAGGAAGTAAGTCACGATATCCTAATAATGGTCTTGATTTTATAAATGATTTTTCCCCTTGAAATAAGCAACACATTCATTTTAATATGTAGAATCGGTTTGCTAGCAGGGCGACAGTTTAAAAAGGCTTCCAACTGTGACACAAGTGCAACCATATTGCTTCCTATTACTCGCGAAGGTAGTTGTTTAGAAGAGAGAATGTTCTCCCTGGAAATGTTTAAAGTGCTGTAATTTTATTTAGGATAATGAGGATTTATAACCATTTTGCCATATGAAAACCTGCCTTTAGACACAGTGAAATAGGCTGTTTTGGTTATTGAATGTTCTTAACTGTAGGGGATGTGTGTGTGTGTGTGTGTGTGTGTGTGTGTGTGTGTATTTTAGAGCAATAAGTGTTTACACTGGGGATTGTGCTGGTTTATTCTATATGTTGGCCTGTGATAAATATTAAAATATTAAATGATTCCATTCAAGTTTGGCCTGTGTAAATATTTACATTTCTTTGTACATGGGATTTCGCTGTATTGAAATGTAACCAAACAGAAAGTCTTTGTTCTTGTTTATAAAAATGATGTTAATAGTGACTGCTAGGTATCCCTGGGGCCCTGAGTCCTTGCAACTTTGCTCATGTAAGTTGTACTGGAGGAAGTTATTTTGAATGATGGGTAGATAGTGCATGGGGAAACAGTTGTGATTAAAAAGTGTATAGCAGGATCTATGTTTTTAATATTTAGTGTGACATTAATGTACTATGTATTATCATTAAAAACTATTCTAGAAAATGTAAATTTAACTTATATTGTTAATGCTATGTTCTATAGCACTGTCTCAAAACCCACTGTGGAATAGTTTATATAGGCCTCTGCCTCTGATATGGGAGGGGGAAGAAAGGAACAGAACAGTTAAGAGATTTTTATCAGGTTTTTATCTCCTCACTGAAAATCTTAGCTCTCAAAACATTTCTAATTTCCCTCATTTGAAGGTTCAAACAGTTTCAAATTACTGCCCATGGATTGTTCTTGACATCCCGAATGGTAAATTTGAGCTGTGGAAATGCTGGAATGTGTTTTTGTGCCTTTCCTGAACAAGGGAATTCAACGGGTAAATTACAGTCATTTACTGGGAGTGTAATTTACTGAGAGCCTTTAGGCAAATGCAGGAGAAAGGACAGCAGCAGAACGGAAAAAACCAGCATAAAAACTGTTTTGTGTATTTTTTCCCTTTTCTCATTAAGTATTTATTCACATAAGAGTTTTATGAATTAATGGATGGTCCTACAATTAAGACAGATAACCTTTATTCATTTTTACCACTGATAGATCAAGTATTTCAGATAGTGATTACTGTGTGAAAATTACAACTTGAACATTTCTGAAAAATTTTTTTATTCTGCATTTAAATCCATGTTTGCCTTATTGAAGATTTTAAAGAGACATTACTCTGTCTTCAGAATGAGTATAGACTTCACTAATTTAGATTTTCACTATACAGCAGTTCAAGTAATAAAAGTTTTTAATTTTGTTGGTGGACAAATTAGTAAAAAGGCTTTTCATACTTTGGTCTTGGAAAAATACTATTCTACTTTTGTCACATATCATAGATGAATCTCATTTTAAGAAGAAGACAACCCAGACCATTTTGGTTGTATGCATAGCTTTCAACCAACACAAGAGAAATAACCCGGCCATTTTATTAAATTGTTGAAGAGAAATTTTATGAAATTGTCAACTAATTCTTTATAATATAAATATATAAACATTTGTGGTAATTCTTATAAACAGTTCTGACCAATTCCTTTCATGAAAAACCGTGTGCTCTGTAGTAATTGCTAAGCAAACAGAAAGCTGTGTTGCAAAGTGGTTTTGTATAGCATATTGTAATTTGACACTTAAGTTGTGCCCTGCATTACCCTGTGTCATAATTGATGGCTAAAGAAAAGCACATGCTATGCTAATCATTTGTTAGAATAGCTTGTTAAATTGTGGTTGCCAATTTAAAATAAACTATGGAATGCTTGTCTGTATTTTAAGGTTTTGTAGCCTACAGTTTTAAACAGTCATTTTGAAGCTGTTTTTTTTTTTTAACTTTATGTTGCGTATGCACGATTCTGCCTTTGCACACAAGGTCAGCATGTTTGCCAATTTAACAACATATTATCAAGAACAAAATCAATGAGCTCCAGGTTTCACATGAGTATCTCAAGGGACTTTTCTGTGTGTTTTTTTGTGTGTGTGTATTGATCCTTAATTTGGTATCTTTTTAAAAACAGTAAAATTGATATACATGAGATTTTAAGTTCTTAAAAGTAAAAAGTGCTAGAATTAGAAAGCTAATTTAGTTGTTATTAGAAAGTGAGGGTAAATTTATCTCATATTTATCAGGCATGGTGTCTGGACATAAAGCAGCATTTGTTAATATAGAAGTTAACTACAAAATGCCAATAAGAATTTTAGTGCAGTAAAATGAGATTCAGGAGATAGATTACTGTGCATAATCAGTTTGTGAATTCTCATTTTTTAAGTGCAAATGTGTGATGAGTCAGTTATATCATGTAAAGAGAGGAATCCAAACTTGGTGGAAATGTTGACTTACATGATAGGTGTACATGATAGACGTCTACCACTAGTAAAAGAACTGAAGCATGGTGAGGAATATGTGCATTTAGACATAAAAGAAATGTTACCTCTGTGGAGAAAAATGATTTAATGTGGGTTATTCATTTTTAAGAGATTAAAAATGACTTGAATATAATACCTTTAATTTGTAATAATGGTCTGACGGGCTGCTTCCTGTCTAAAGTAAACCTTTTGATCGGCATGTCCATTTTGATCTGTTCTGTCGTGTAGTGTACTGAATTATTTTCAGTTATTGTACCTATATTTAATTAAGCCAGTAAAGACATGCAGATGGATTTAGCTCTCAATCATTCAGTAGACAAATACGTGTAAGGTTATTCTGTAGCATACAATTGACCCTTTGTGTGGAGGAATTCCTTGAGAACATTCAGGATTAAGTCACTCTGCTGTAGAAGAGAGGCAGCATACATGCTTTACCAGAAACAGACACTTTCACTTGATGACATTTTTTGGGAGGGATACGATTTGATATTTCTTTTCTTTCTTTCTTTTTCTTTTCTTTTCTTTTTTTTTTTGGTTCCTTAACACCAAACACACTCTGGAGTTAAAATTTGCAACCATAGTCTTTTTTTCTTGTTGAATTTTTTTTTTTTTTTGGCTGTTTGTTTTCTAACGTATTTCCTCTCCTAAATTGTGTAAAAACTTAGTAAAGTTTTGGACTTGTTTCCTTACTCATTATAAAAACAGCATTAACGAAACTGGCAATTTGTTCATAAATTTATAATGCCCTGTTTTAGTCTAAATGAATTCTAGTAACTGTTTATATTTGATATATAAATTCTTAATTTTAAAAATAATTTTTATGGCAGGCCAATATACTAGTCTGGACTGGAAAGTGTAAGCAGGATTGGGTGCTAATTTAGGTCAGGCTGCATTCAGATTTGGGAAGTCACCTTTTCAGCTCCTTTGGAAAAGAGGACACATCCAATATGGAATATTCTGGATGATTATGAGTATGAAGTGAAAATGTTTTTTCCAAATATGTACATTTTTGGGTGTAAAATATGCTTTGGGAATTTAGTCTTTATTATGACTTTTAGGTATTCTCACCCACAGCAGGTTATGAAAGGGAAAAGTCAGTGACCACGTATTACAATAAAATGGCCTTAACATAATTTGGAAGTGGATAACAGCCCTATACACCAGGCACCTTATTGCAAGGCTCTTATCATCCCCAGGAACGTAGGCCTTAATTTCAGTTAAGTGTGGGATCGCCCACATTCCCCGTGGTTTCTTGGAATAACTCACTGACCCGTGGAGAGGTGTCTCCTGGCCCGGGCCTTTCCCTCTCTGGCTGTGGGCTGTTGAAGGGCGTCTGCACACGTGGGGAGCAGGGACGCTTGCACACGCACCGGCCGAGCCACGGCTCGCCTGGCAGTGCACACACGCAGCGGCCTCGCCCCTTTCCTCCAGTCCCGAGTTCTGCATAGAGATGTGTTAGAAATCTCGTTCCTAAAGGATCTAGAGCGATAAATAATGGATGTATGGGAGCTCAGTTTAAGCTCGAATTTTCTTTCCTCAGTAGTTTTTGTTCTCAATCACCTTGATGAAACAATCTTGAAGCCGCTCCGCTCTCCGTGGCATTTGCAGTGAGTCCCTGACAGGCTGATTTTCCACCCCTGTTGTGATGCTGCTTTCTCTAGTTAATATTCCTGTGTAAGTGTCGCACAAAAGTAAACCCAAAGAGCCCGCACATGACACGGAGGCTGCTCCATTTACATTAATTATGCAGTCAGGGCGGTGAGAATTCGCTGTCAGCCAGCGGGGCGGGGGCGCGCCGCGGCGGGGAGCGGGGCCCGGCCGCGGGGCCTCCCGGCGCGAAGGCGGGAGGAGGAGCCGGATCGCCGCCCGCCGCTCCGCGGCTCCGCGGCTCAGCGCCGCGAGAACAATGGGCGCGCCCGAAGCCCGCCCGCGGTCGCACTGCCCGGCGCGCCCCGAAAGCCGCGGGGCAGAGCGCCCCGAGCGGTCCCCCGCGCCGGCGTCCCCGGCTGCGCCCAGCGGTAGCAGCTGACCCTAGCGGGCTGGCCGCCGGCCTTGGCCCTGTGGTCAGCACCCACTGCGAGTCAGAACGTCTCGGTGGTCCCAAAGTTAGTGCTTTTCCAGTCCAAACCAGAAACTTGATTTGAGGCCTGGCAACGGTTGAGGATGCATTTTCTTGATTTCAAACATCTGGGCTGCTGCCGACTTCGGTTTCTTAGAGGACGACTGCATAATCACCGTGTGAACATTTTCAACAGATAGGAAAAAATTCCCAACCAACTCCAAAACAATGGTGGTTGAGGAAAAAAATAACCCTTCACCATAAGTATGAAACATCTTCTGGGAGGTTTTCCCACCGTAATTGACTCTGAAGTATTCTAACTTAATGACTGTGTTTTTCAATGGGAGACTGAATTCCAAAGGGAATTCCACAGGGAATTTAAATGTCCAAACATTTTTTGAGTACCTACTATGTCCTAGGTGATGGGAAATTATTACCTCATTATTACTGGTTGGAAAACATTCCGGAAAACCAAAATTATTGCTCTTTCCAGGATTTAAATACAGACACCATAGAAAAATTGCTGTTGTGGCCACTGCCTTCCCCCATCCCACCCCCAGTGACTTGGCTCTAGTCAAGAAATATTGGGAATGGTAGGGAGAATAAATGTGCTTTCTCTATTCTTTTTGTACTTTTAAAGAATATCACAAAGATTATTGTGCAGTATTTCTACAATGTAGTGTGTGCATCTAATTGTGTGGGACTAGAATTGTATGTTTGCAGGGAATGACTAGCCAAGTATCTGAGCCAGCAGAACAACAGAGCACTGAGATTTGAAAAGATTAAAAAAAGAAAATTTTAAAAGCCTTGCTCCTTTTTAGATTAACAAAACAATTCCATGGTAATATTTTGTGCTTTTCTTTAAAATAAAGGATTGTGTGCACAGCATTTCATGAGTAAATCCTATCACATTTGGCCAGGAGCAATCACACTGAAAATTTTTCCAAAAGGAACTAGGCCATCCTTTCAAGGCCATGTGTAGTTGCCAACCATGATGACATTTATATCTATCCTAGCCAAAGTCGTAATTTCTGAAGAATCCAGTCAAGCACCTTTATCTTTTTCTTTCTTTCTATGTATGAAATAGATAACATGTATTACTTTTAAAATGTTTAATACTCTTTTCTGACATTTGTACTGTGCACTTGTTCCAAAAATGAACTATTTTCAAAAACAAATGACATTTGTTTCCTTGGCCTATGAGGAAAACATTGATCTTTCCATATAATACATATTTTAAAAGTCACTTTTAAGTACTTAGGATTTACTATTATAGATAACCATTTATTTTCTCAAGTGAAATATATAAAGATGCAACTATCTAAAATGAATGCCGAATCATTAGAGGTTGGTATCTGACCATTTGTGACTTAGAAAATGGCAGTTCCATGAGGTTCAATCAAATAGGCAGTATTGGTAACAGGTACATGAAATGAAAAAGCAGAGAAGAAGGTACTTAGGTACTTACAGCCATTGTGTAAAAATGTGTGGATGTACAAAAGATTGCAGTTTGATGTTACACAAATAGAATAAAATGTTTATAGAGTTCATTTTTTTCTCCTACTACATTGCTTGAACCCACAATGAAACAAAAACTCAAAAGTTTGTTTTCTTTTAAGCCTTAGGTAAAATATCTCTGTTCTTTAAAAATGACAAAATTTAAAACATATACCAAATTTAGCCATTTAACCATGAGCCCTTGGAATTTTAACCACTTGTATCTATGTATCGTTATCTATACATATCCTAAGTTTGTAGTCCTAGAATTTTGTATTTTGACTCTGTTTCTATTCTATTTAAGAGTTTAGGGACTACTATTATGTGCATTTCATCTTTAATTTTACCCATATGTAAAGGGAGCTTCCAAAATTAGGCCTACCAGTTCAATCAGCATTTTATTTTATTTTAATTTTTTTGAGACGGAGTCTCACTCTGTCCCCAAGACTGGAGTGCATTGGTGTGATATTGGCTCACTGCAACCTCCGTCTCCCAGATTCAAGTGATTCTCCTGCCTCAGCCTCACGAGCAGCTGGGATTACAGGCACATACCATGCCCAGCTAATTTTTGTATGTTTTTTTAGTAGAGACGGGGTTTTGTTATGTTGGTCAGGTTGATCTCGAACTCCTGACCTCAAGTGATCTGCCCGCCACGGCCTCCCAAAGTGCTGGGATTAGAGGTGTGAGCCACCACTCCCGGCCTCAATCAGCATTTTAATTGGAACTGTATTTACAACTATGGATCAACTTTCTTTCTACCCACTCAGAACAGTTTGTGTCATAATATCATTTACATAATGGTTTGCTTTTGATGCTATCATCTGTGAGATTTTTATCTCTGAGATAAATTTCCAAAATAAGTTAATTTTTAAAATCAGAAAGCAGAAGTGATAAATTATGAATATACTTATTTTAAAAATATTCAAATAAACTACTCACCAAAAAAATCATATTCTTACATGGTATCATTAGCTTTGACATCATTCTGTGGTGCCAGATTATAGTGATATGAAGCTTATGATACTATTTCACATTTTTATGCACTAAATAAAAACCTGCCCTGTGTTTTATTACAAAGTAGGTGGCCTGAAGGAAAAATATATGTGTTCTTTCCTTTTGGTATAAAATATGCATTTGGGCTTCTCATTTCATCCCCAATCTGTGTTATTCCTTAAAAATGCAGAACTGCCTGAAGTCCTCTTTAATATTTAATTCAACAACTTTTTAATCTGTCATTATGCTGTGATGAAGTAAGCATCAAGTGTCGCTGAAAAAGATTAAATTATACTTGGAAATAGGAATTGAAGTGATTTAGGGTTGGAGGCTGAGTATTTGCTTTGCACAAGTAATAATAATAGTAGCTTGGGTGAAGAAGGGCTTTGGTTTGGCTTTAATGTCTTTGCCTAGCTGTGCTCCCCTGTGGCTCCCCCGATTTACGCTAGCATTATAAAGCTTTATTTTATTTAAATGGAGGTAGAAAGTGGAAATTACTACACTACAATACATTAATTACTCCATACTATTTCTTTGTACTGATTTCCCTTTTTTCTGTAAACATCATAAACAATGATGCAACCTTACCCAATGGATAGCAGCTGTAAGCAATCCTGTACTTCTTGTTAACAAGCTTATTTTAGAAAGGAAAAGCAGTAATAGTTAATATCAATCTATGCCAATAGTGAGAAGCAAAAGAACATTTATGCTTTCCCTTTCATAGGGAATGATGTCCTACATAAGAATAAGTTGTGACAGTATATGTTAATATTTTAACTGTTGCATTTTACTTTTGCTTTTAAAATTGAGACTTTAATCTGTGGATTCTTTTGCACTTAGAGACAAAGGTATAAACTTTCAGACCTCTTAGGGGTTCTTGAGTTGCTCAACAGGTGATGAATAAAGACTAAACTCTTTGGAGTACTTGGTCTCTGCATATCTTCAGATCTTCTGTCATCTGGAAATCTATCCAGTGGCTTCTGGCTGTCCAGGCTTATTTTTAATCAAGTTCTATGGCTCTGCCTACACGAGGCCAAAGCAATCAGTGTTTAGTGGAGAAAACTAATTGAGAAATTATTTGATCAAATACACAGAAGAGCCCCATGTGGTTGTTTGAAAGAATGCTGTATTTCATTTTTATTGTAATGCATGTGCGTTGGTGGCTTATATGTATACTCTGGCTCTCTGTCTGTAATGAATATCTTCAGAACATAACTTCATTTGTCATGATTTGGCATGATGACAGTCCTTTTCAGAATAAGCCTGAAAATAGACTAAAATCTTGATGTGCAGCACACCTGTTAGAATATTCACACTTAGGAATCCAGTTGTATCTGTATTTCAGATGTGCACTTCCCTAGCATTATGGCCTATCATAGAACAATAATAAAGAAAAAGGGCCTCCTCCTTACTTTTTCGAAACATTCTAAGTGAGATACAAACTTACTGCAGTAGGTTCAGAGTGATCTATTAACTCTTCAGATTAAAAAAAAAAAGTAAAGCTGGCAAAATGTTTTTAAGCTCACAGTTTTTGTTACCTGTTTATATTATATATCACCATGGCTACATAGAGTTGCACAAAGCATAAAACACTTGAAAAAGTACAAAAGACATTTTGCAAATGGTATATTCATTTTTTACAGAGACTATTTTTTGTTGGCAGCTTGAATTAATTTTATACCCTGCATGATTGGATATCATGAGTATTCGCTTATTTACTTTGTCAGTGGATACCCAAGCCATGGAGGGTGGGACAACTTGTGAACATCATTCATTAAATACTCACTTCCATTAAATATTTGAAAATAAATTCTGTTGTTTTCTACAGTAAATTACTTTGTTGCAGTTTATAAATATATACTTAGAGAACTGAGTCCATAGATTATTTATGATTTAGTGTTTTGATCTAGGATAACCTTTTAAAATAAATCCATTTTTTAACAGTTGGTCTCTGTTTGCCCACATAATGTTATTCCTATTAAGATATGCATTTGTTAATATGTGCCTTTTTTTTTGCTTTAGCACAAGACTAGTTGTTTTTCTGAAACCTAGTGTGCTTGTAGGGTAAAGTAAATGCATGTCTTTGTAGAAGAATAAATAAAAAGAGCAACCTGAGTCAATAAGCGGGTTCAATTCATGCCTACAGCCATGGCGGACAGCTCATTTTGTAGATGTGGGTGTTTTGTTTACATTTATAATGCAGCTTTATTTAATGCTGACAGATATAGCTTGTGGCAAATGATAGTCAGAATGTATGAGCAGTCATAATGCTTCTGTCTTCTTATAGTGTGCTGCTGAAAATAAGCAGTTCACCTCTGTTTTTATTGAGGAAAGGATATGAGACAGCTATAGCTTCGTGAGGCTATTTATTGAGTTGTTTTACTAGCTGTGAACATGCCGCTTTATAGCAGTTGTGAAAATGGACTTTGCTAGTGTGTGGGAAAGGAAATAACATTGCAGTATACAAGGGTAGTAAAAAATCTCTATAAATAATTTTTCAGACTGAGGAATATTCTCATTTAAAGGCAGAACGGGTCGTGATTTTGGGTAGGTGTCAGTCTTCTCAAAAAAGTCACTTGGTTGGGATTCATCATATAATTCAGAGAAAATTTTGATTCTCTAAAATTTAATTGTGTTAGAACTTAAGAAAAGTTTGTATTTATACATCCACCTAGATTTGGCACAGCATTGTGAACTTTGGGGCTTACAGATTTGTGTTAACTGGCTTAAGGATATAAATGATAAAATGTGCAGTAGGCTGCATGTATGTGTGATAAGACATACCTGTAAGCTAATTAATACTGTGTTATTTAAGAATGTACACATAATAGGGAAACCTATTTTCACACACTGTTTATATATACTGTTTACAGGATTCAGATGTGTAAGTAGCACACAGTTGATGTAAAAATTTTAAAGTATTGGTATTTTGACCCTAAGGATTTATTATTCCAAATAACCCAAAGAAAGTGACAAACTACCACAGAATTTAAACTTGCATTTTCTTTCACCCCTTGGAAATTGTAGGCACTCAGTACACCTGGAGCTTTTAGCTCTACAACAAACTTTTGGTTTTTATACTAGTTTCCTTTTTCATCCACTAAATCTGTCCAGGTCTACTAAAGCTTTTTGATGTAAGTTATTTATTGGCTACCATAATTGTGATAGATATAATACTTTTTATTCTTAAACATAAAAAGAAGAGCATTAGAGCTGTACTTATTTGAAATTTTATTACTTCTCTATTTTATTCAAATGTTCATCATACAGCAGTAAGAACATACACAAATAATATTTTCATGCATACAAAATAATTTAGAAAGCAGTGTGAATCTCAGCAGGTGTTTCTTCCATGTCTGTGTTCAAATTTCTAGGGAACTCTGAATATTAAATTGAAATAACCTTCCCTTGATATTATGCACTTAAAGTTCAGTTTAATTCTCAGATAAGGTTTTCCTGGACACATATCATTTTCCTCTCATGTAAATAAAAATCACACTACTTAGATTTTAATACTTGCTACTTTACAAAGTAAATCAAACTGCTGCAAAATACTCACCTATTCCCTTTCTTAGTGCTTTTATTAAGGCATTTCTGTTACCACAAAATATATGGATTATAGAGATGCTGTAAAAATGTTCTTATTTCCTTCTCCACTGGCTGATGAAATGGGTTAATCTCTCAATAGAGCTATTTCCTTAATTCACCACCTGTTTTCAAATCCCTAGTAACCGACAAGGTAAGCAGAGAGATTCCTCTGTGTGTGCCTTATGTACCTATTTCACAGAGAGAAACCTAGAATAAGAAAATTAAGACAAAAATCTTCCTTGAATTTTTTTAAGGGAAAGTTCTTGCACATTTCAAAACAGCTGCCATATTTAAATTATCATTCAGCAGCCCAATTATGTTGCCTACCAGGCATCCTTACAATGGAAATTTTCAACTCAAAGGGCATACCTCTACATAAAGTATATTTATTGCCTTTTTAAAAATGCCCATTTTCCTTCCAGCATATTGTGATAATGTGATAGAGTTGTAACTAATGCAAATTTTATTTTTTTGATATAGAAACAAAAGAATTGATTTGATACTTGTAAAACTAAATGTGTGTTTGGCTACTATGGTTAGGATGTCTCAACTGTATATAAGTAATCATTTATTGTTTAAATACAGAAGAGGCTGTAACAAAATGCTGTCAAGAGCCATCACACTCATTAACCTGCAAGCTAATTAGCCTCCTCCTGCCTGATTGCTGACAAGTTCTTCAATCTGAACCCATTGCTGTTGTGTCAGCAGAGAAGCAGAGTGAGGTAGAGGAGGTCTCCGTTAGATGTTTGTGAACAAAGTCTCTGCATTAAAGGTTTGTTTTTTACACTCTAACAAATGTTAGAGCATTCATATCCCAGCTATAATTAAATTGGCAACTCTTAATTACTGTAATTAGTATATTAACTGTTTCCTTTCCTGTTCCTCTATAATTGATTTCAAGAAATTACATGTAATTTAATGTGATTTTAAAAATTTAATCATTGTTTAAAAGGTTTCAATAGTTAAATATATATCTAAATGCTGTTGACTTGTGGAAATAATATGCATAATAAAATCACTTAAAGACAGTGTCTTGTCAAAGCCAGTACATATGGGCTTTATATTTGCATGTCTTTTTTTTTTTCTTTTCTGTGCAAACATGACATTCATTCACATTAGAATTTTTTCCCTGTTAGGCTAACATTTCTTAACTAGGTTGCAGATTAGCACTGGAATGATAGGACATTTTGCAAATGCATCTTAAAATATGAATTCATTAATTTGTGGAAGACTCATTCATTTAGAATAGCTTCTTGAGGGCAAAAAACATTCATAAGATAGTTTGCTTGTTATGCCATCCAATCAAACTGAAGAACTTATTAAGAGTACCAGAAAAAATAGAGTACATTTTGGATTGGCAAATGATCTAAGTGTGAATTGATGAAGCCTTTTCTGGATTCTCAGAATTATCACTATTATTTCATTCTAGCCAATGTTACTTACAATTTTTCTTTAAAATATTTGCATCATTCTCAACAAATTAGTTAGAAGACTAAACCATTCTAAAATGTCACACATACCAGCAAAATGTATTCACATGTCTAAAAAAACCACATACTAAAATTTATTGTACTTCTAGTTTATATAGGGAAAACTGCTATTTGAGGGCAACTGATTTAAACGTATTGGATTGCAGTAAGAAACAGCATCAAAGTTTATGGGAGTTTTCCATAGAAGTGCATGTTTACTCTGTATTAGACATGGCCAGAATTATCATTCGCATAGCATCCTGTAAAGATCTTAAGCTACATGAATATATATTTACCACTAGCCAACTTAACTAAGCCCTAATTAAGGACTGGGTGTTTTAATAAAATTTAAAGTATACTTATTTCACTTAGTCATTCTTATAATAATTAAGATATTAATGTGACTTACTGTAATTGAAGAATTACCCAATATACTACAAAATACATCCTTCTTTAACAGATATGGCCATTTAAATACAGTAATCTATACATAAGAATTCTAACTTGAGCCTCAAGTCAACAGTAAATAATTATGATGGAATTGATAATGAGGTTCCTGCTTGCCTTTTAGTTCTTTGGACCTGTGGTCTCTTAGCTAGAAAAAACAGGTTTGAGCTCATGAAACAGTGGTTTTGCACTTTTAGAATAAAATTTATCAGTTGGAAGCTACTATTCTCACCAGTAAGGTTACTGTCTGCCAACCTCTCCCCACCTCTACCTCTCTTCCCTAGCAGAGCCTGATTCTGATAGAAGAGCAAACTTTTCCCAGAAATTTTCACAGTCTCCTTTGGATTGTGATACACCCTGTGTTTTAGGGAATTTAGTGTAATAATGATTCCCATTTGCTTTAGGGAGTAAATAAAATACGTTTTTGGTGTTCAGCCTGGGCAATGTAGCAGGACCCCATCTTCTGAAAAAATAGTAAAAGAAAGCTTAAGGGCCTTTTGAATTTTAGGGCCCATTTCAGAATCATTAGGCCACTTATTATAGTTTGTAGTTATAATGTCAGAGAGTCCTGACTAAATTCTGAACTGGTTCAGGAACCTATGGAACATCTAGCTCAGTCCTCTCATTTGATAGATGAGGGAAATTAGACTCAGGGGTGGCATGACTTGTCCAAGGCTGTACAACCAAATAACAGAGCAGATACGAAGTGAAGATACAGAATGCTGAACCTCTAGTCTACTGCTCTATTTTATAAATTCAAGTTGTAGCAGATTGATATAGTACATTCTTTTGGATATTCATGATTGTTTTTATTACAGTTATTTTATATTGAATGTTAAAGTTGTTTAAAGCATGTAAGTACAATTTTTTAAATGAGTACAAATTTATTGTTTAAACTAGATGGCTAAATTTATGCAAAACATTAAATCTTTTGGAAGAACACACAAGTAATAAAATAGAAATGATTGAATTTGGAACTGATGAGTATGAAAACAAAAACAACTCTCAGAAACTCATTTTGACATCAAGAGGTATTTTTCTCCAATAAGTCGTTTGGTAAAAGAAACATCTATGGTGTTGAAAGGAATACTGCTGCAGTGCTTCTAAGGAAGCTAATTGTTTTCCAAAAAACTTAAGAGATGATAGGCTTTTATGTCATATGCGTAGTTTGTTTTCTCCCTTATTGTGTACTTCACATTCTTTAGATGATGGAGGAGTGGGGGGAGAGAGAGAGAGAGAGCGAGCTCACCCACAGGCAGGGGAGGTTGTTGTCAGAGGGTAGGTACATGAAGAGAGGGGAGTAGAGCACAAATCAGACAGCTTCAAAATGCAGTTGATAGTCTTACAGCCTTTTGGTCAGCTGGCGAAGATTTGAATGCCTCATTTGCCGGAACATAGTATAGACTCTCCTTCACTCTGCAGTTTCTGCAAAGTTAGGATTAGAACGAGGAGTCTTCATTTTTAAAAAGAAAAGACAATTTGTCCAAACACTTCATGTGAAAATAAATTATTTGAATTTTGGTACGTCTTAAGTGACAAAGGTAATGTTTCCTACTAAATCTATATGTGCTTGTCTAGAAGTAATTGAGAATTGGAGGCATTATTTTTTGTAAAACTGTGTTGATATTGGTTTAGCAACTCTGTATACATAACTATTAAAGAGAAGACCCCCCCCAAAAGTATTTTCTTGTTATTGGCTTTCATTTATAAACCAGAATAATTCTGAATGTTTATAGTAATGAGAGATAACCCAAGGCAAATTTAATTTTAAATTGGGCTTTTGCTTAATGTATTATTCATAGTATTGTATCATCAGTTAAGCATATCTCTGACAATAAACTTAAAACTTAACTTTAATAGTAATATCCACCCTAATTTGGGTGAGTCAAAGAGTGACCTGACGTGATTTATTTTGCCTTCTTATTGTAGATAATTTTTTAATAATGATAGGATGGAATTATTTGGTATGCCTTTCTCATTCTTAAACACCCCTCCCCCTACACCCCGCCTTTTTTTTTTTTTTTTTTAACACTTCACCATTTTTTGCTGCATGACCTGGTTTTGCATTTTTCTGATTCTCTGTTCATCTAATTAGTATGTTCTAAAAAGACCTGGACCACTTATTGTACAGAGATGTAGCCTGTGGGTATTTAATAAGGAGCTTTCAGTGCTACATTTGCATCTTTTGCTTGGGGTCTGAATAGTGAATTACCTTTAAGATCATTAGAAGCACTGCTGTATTGTTAAAATCAGGCCGCAATATTCTAATGACAGTTTAAAACTTCAGGCTTCCTATGTAACCCAGGTGACCCCAACATAATTGTATGTAGTGCAGATGACCCTAGGATAAACTGCTGACGTTCAGCTCATTCACAGTGTAGCCTCTACAGGCAGGTAGCTTTACACCCAAACAAACCACAAAGAGATGTAGTGAAAGCAAATGAGTTTTGTCCTAGTTGCGTGGTATTATTTATATCATAATACTAAGTCCCAAAATATGACTTGATACCTTTTAAACAGAGACACATCCACCAAGCAATGTGCTGAATGTGGAATGTATTTTATCAGATAACTGGCCATTGTTTTCAGTGTAATACCTGGAAACCAAAAGCTTAAATGTGGGGGTCTTCTGCTTTCAGGTTCATCCCATAGGCCAAAACATAGGGAGATACTTTGTTGTTCAATGATTAAATTATAATTTATTCTCTCTCTAATAAAATATAAGACAACTGTTAGTATTATAGATGCCAAGTGAGAATCCTCAAATCTTCTCTAAAATATAGTTTCAAATACCTTTTAGAAGTTTATATAGTTTTTAAAGGTTATTTGACACTATCTGAGAATTATAGAATTTGAAAACTGGAAGAAAATTTAATTTGGCACACCTTTTTGTAAGTTAATATTTCCATTAGTTTTCTTATCGCAAGTTAATGTGATATCTACCAGCTTCCATCAGTAATGCCAGGGAGCTCAAATGGGGCTGGTAACAAAAGTGATTTGAATAAAGATAATGATAAATTTCATGTTTTAAAATAAATGCTTTTTACTTATAGGCCATTTATAGATTATTATCTAGCATTCAACTGTGTATCTGAGTTTCTTGGCTATATGAAAAACTGAATGAGTATAGGTATTTTTAAACAATAATCTTAGTAGATAATATATTAGTTGATTTAAAATATATAACAATTCTACTTCAAAAGTGTATTTCTGAAAAAACTTTCTTAATGGAGCCTGAAGTTACTAAGACTTTGTTATGATCAATAGTTTCTGCTGAACAGCTATATATGTATAGGTTTCAGTATAGTACTGTGCATATAGTGGGTAGTCAGTAAAGGTTTGTTGACTGAGAGCATAAGTAAAAGGAGATTGAGCTGAAAAGAATATAAAGGAAGATAATTTGGCTTGAAACATAGTGGGTGTCCTGTAGTTAATTGAACCAGCTAACCAGTTACATGTTTTCCAGAGGGTCTTACTTCCAGTAACAGTTTCAAAGAATGTTACCAAACAACAACAACAACAACAACAAAAACCAGGTAGTTATCAATTTGAATCCACCTGGTGGACTGTTTATACTGTGTTTATTTTAGTTGTCTCATCCTACATTCTTTTCTTGTCAGTTCTCAGAGTTCTCCAGATCAAGTGTGAAAAGTAGCTACCTGATCTGACAGGACCTTGCCTAGACCATGACACCCAGTGTTGTCTTTTCTTTGTTTTTCTTTTAATTGTGTCACCTTCTTTGTTAGAGAAACCCAAATCTTCTGTTTCTTGAAGAAGCTACTTTTTAAAAATATATCTTTTAGATACCTATTGTGGAAATAAAACAGAACTTGTGGTTTTTTTTTTTTTTTTTTAAGAGAAATGATGGTTTCTTATATGCAGAGGGGCTAGTAGCAAGGCAAATATTTATGCAGAGATGTTTACTCCAAGAACCTAAACTGAAAAATAAAATTAGACTGAATTTTTGGTTAAAGCTGGACCTGGATTTGCATGCATATTTGAAAACATTATATAAGGTTTAACAAATTTGTGATTAGAGCATTGACCAGTGTTATTCTGTTAAGTAGTTTTGCAGGATTTCTCTTGCAAGAAGAATTTGTTGTACTTGCATTATTGTTTCCTTTGGGATCCTAGACAATGACTCTGTAGTCTGATTCATTAATATTGGTTGTCTTCAGCAGAGAGTATCCAGATTTGACCTGCCAAGTATTAAATTTTTAATGTATTACTAGTTCTTTCACAGAGTAAGGCTTGTCTTTGTTCTTTGTATTTTTGTACCAGTACAGCTTGAATCAGATACAGATTTAATTTGTCGTATCACTAAATATGCCTCATTTAAAACACGTGCAATACAAATATAAAAATGTTTATCGATGAAAATATTTCAATATGAATAGCTACCTTTTAAAATATTTGAAAGTATGCACTTCCAGATTTATTTTGAAAAGTGCCAGGGGGTGCTATGTGCTATGTACAATAAGTTAATTATTATGCTATTAACATTGATGATGTTGAATGTATATTAGTTAATGTGTTAATGACGTGTTAATTATTGTACATGTTGTGAAGACCCTTCAGGCTTGTTCTGTGATGCAGCATGTCAACTTGAACTAGACCAAGTTATCTGCAAAGCAGACTGTAACTCTTAAAAATAACACTTGTACACATAAATTATAAATTAAATTATGCTTTTTATTATTCTTTTTCTTTCTGGTAGAATGAATAAGTAATTCTTCTGCTATCTGCACCTGTTAGAACCCAATACTGTCAGACTCTGTTTTCCCCAAGAGGATTGAAAGAGATTTGTTATGCAATAACTTCTGCTTTGTTTACGCTCTGGCATTTAGTGTATATTTTATATAGATTCATGTGTTTTGCAGCCTGAAAGATCTTTCTTTTTTTGTTTACCAGCTTCATTTAAAATGAAAGACACTCACACACAGTCTTTGTGTAAGCAGGTGAAAAGAAGTGGCCTTGTTTGATTAGGACTACTAGTTGATACTAAACTAATCTATAAATACACATGTGATTCAGTTATAGCTCTTCAAGTTTAGTTGGCCAAATAGTTGAAATCTCAAGAGACCAGACATAAAAACAAAAAACTCAATGACAATTTCAAATCATTTACAACAGAGGCCAGAATTTGTTGCTGTTTGTGAGAACATGGCATTATATATTTGTTGTCCTTTGCATCAGTGTAGCTTGACACTTTGAAAATGTCAAATATTTGAATTTTATTATTTTAACTTTTGAATTAGTGATTGCCCACTTCTTTCTAATTGTCAGTATTTTTGGAAAATACACCTGATGATAATCCTCAAGAGACTAATTCAGAGAAATACAAAATTATAGAATACGATGTTATTCATACAATGGTATTTCTTATTTTTATGTCTTCAAAATCATTGTTTCATATTAAACAAAAGAAGTTAGTTAACGAATGAGAGTTCTCAAATTTACTGAGGGTCTTGTGAGGATGTTTTTTAAATGACCCAAAACCAACTCTTAAAAATACAAAAATAAAATAGAAATGAGTGTTTCTGTAAGGCAGTTACTCTTTTAGATTCTTTTAACATAACATGTATAAGAGGTGGTAAAGAGTTAGTTCAGACCATGAAGCCAGACTGTCCTGCATCCAATCCTAGCCTTTTCACCTTCTAGCTATGTGACCATGAGCAATGGATCTAACAGTGGTGTACCTCAGTTTCATGATAATTAAAATGGGCTTAATAATAGTACCTACCTCTTAGGGGTGTTGGGATGATTAGTTAATACAGGTAAAGTACTTTGAGTAGTGCCTAGCGCATAGAAAGCTCTCGATAAATGTGAGGTCTTATTATTAACCTACCTTTGATATTATACTAAAAATTATTTGGAAGCATTTAATTTTCACATACTCTTTGATTTCCCTAGGACCCATTTTGAATGTACGTTTTTGGTTTCCACTCATTATAGTCTCGTACTTCATCAGAGAAAAACATCTTATTTTTAATGATGGTTTTATTACTCCAGTGTTGTTTACATCCACCTGGAGTCATCCCAGATTTTTCCATTCATCTAACCTTGCTTGATTTCCTATAGCACAGCTCTTGTTGAAGATTTATATTGGTATGGAAGGATGTTCTGACCAGGATTTTGGTCTCTCTTGCAAATATTTGTGTATCTCTTGTTTACAGCCCCAGTGTCCTCTTGTAATACCCATGCAAAATGGGATTCTAATAAATTTTGTGTTCGGCATTACACATTGTTTGTTTTAGCTGCCTTCCACTTCATGCTTCCTCCTTTAAGAGCGAGCCATTATGAAAGGTTAGATTCACAGTTAGCAGGCTTTAGCTCTCCCTTTTGAATCAGTGAGGTTGCCGTTTTATTGCTCTCCGACTTACACTTCAGTGATGAGAGTAAACTAGCATCAGATTAAAGGTCAGCAAATCCCATCAAAGAGAGGAATATTAGGGGCAGAGATAGTTGGAGAGGCAGCACACCACTGGGTATTGACAGGGTGATTCCAGGGTATCAGTCAGCAGAATTATAGCTGCCCAGAGAGTCAGTACAGCTTTAATGAGCCTGTGTGAAGAGGAAGAGGGTGGATTTATGTAGTTCCTCATAATTTTCTGTAGAGACTGTTATTGCAGACATTCTGTGGAGTGTTCTGGTCTTTCATTTAATTCAAAGGTCCTGGAGCTTATCCATCCTCTAAATTCCTTTTTGTTAGCTCAAATCAAAGTTGACATTTCCATAGTTTACCACCTAAAACACCCAGTTCAAAATCAGGTCTCTTTAGGCAATTTTGAAATCTGTATATTGTTAATATAAATCTATAATCATATTTATCGTAGTGCATGCATATTTCCTCTTCAGAGAAGTGGGTTGAATAATGAACATTTCTTTTCATAACTAAGCAACAAGGGAAGAGGTAAATTTACACATTGCCCTCTAAGTAACTGGGAAAAAAAACTGATTATGTTATGGTGCTTTTCAGCAATCTTAATGTTCATCCTCCTTAAATTGACTTTCCTAATTAATTGTTTATCTGCCCATTTGTTTGTACCCCATCTCACCCTTTATGCCACCAATACCCATCCTCCTAACTGGAAAACAATTCTTTTAATCCCTGGAGGGAAAATGTTTTTAATTGTTCTAATGAGGAATACTGCATTTAATTGCTGTTATTTTCAGTTCCACCTTGATTTTGATGTCTTTATAGTGAATTTGACTCACATTAATTTCTTATCAGAGGGAGATTAAATCTATGTGGTTTTAAGATCTGGACTATGCTTTGGGAAGTCAGATGTTTGTGAAAAATGTCTTTGGATTTTTTTATCTTTTTTCTTCTGCTTTCTTCGCTGTAGATTAGTTACCTAAAGGGTTAATGAAAGATATATTGATTTTTTTAGTTATGTTTTTATTTATTCATCACCATGAAAATTTATCAATTATCAGTTGTGAAAAATTGTGAATACACTTGCAGTAGAATGTTTCATTTTATTACCTAGTTAAACCAGCCCCTTTTTGTAATTTGTATTTAAGAATATGCTGTTTTGATTATATTTCTAAGTAAATAAATTTTTCCACTATTAACATAGAAGTCTTGTTTGTGTTATTTGCTGCTGGAAAGATGCTCTGAAGCCTCTGCCATTGTCCTTTGCTTGTCATGTGGGTGGTTGTGCTTTTTAGATACTTGCATGGTTTTTAATGTAAGAGCATGATGGATATGATACTACCATGAGAAGCCCTAATATCCTTTTTGAAGTTCACCATTGACTGAAACATCTATAGTACTTACAGCAAAATAGAAACTTAAGAGAGATGCATAAAGACGAACATTACATGGGAATATAGAAGCCATTTTTAGTCATTAATTAGATGCTGTATTTATATTAAAGAGCCAGCACACTTTAAAATCATGTGGAAAGTCTAGTAAAGTTCATGTTTCCTATAATCATGCCATGCTTCACAAAGCCTTTTCAATAAAACTGAGTCTGTGTCCTTTATAATAATACAGATAAAACTTTATGCTGTGCTGTTACATTGGAATGTACTGAGAATGCCAATGACCCTCATGCCGTATTTACTAGCATGCTATTTTGGGCAGTGCCTGTGCATCAAGATAATTTGGCATTGCAAAAACAATAAAATGGTCATTCCTTCCTGCAAGAGGAAAAAGAGAACCAGTAAGTATCTGCTATTCATAATGAAGTCAAGTGACTGTAATTTATATATTTACTTTTGAAAATTTTAGAGAAAAGGGAAAGAAGATGGTTACAGGAAAGGAAATGAATACAAAGATAAGCATGAGATTAATTATCTGATAGGGGCAGGGTTCTTGCTCCCATGAGGGACATATGAATGACATTTACTGATCACCTTAAAGTACAAAGTAAGTATATATGGTATTTTAAAATTCAAGTGAGGTCTAGTATTTTCATTTGAGAAAAATTACGAATAAAAATCTCTCCCCATTGGTAGTTTCTGACCAAAAATTTTGTATCATATGTGTATGATACTATAGATATGTATCATCCTATCTGTATGGTTTTTAAAAATACCATTCATTTCAGCTGTGGATTATTTGAATATAAAGATTTCTAAAATACTAATTGAGAGGATGCGTAGCTTTGGTGAAAATTTAACCAATTTAACAAGAACACTGAAGCCAGTTATAACATCTTAATGAGTACATTTGTAGGAAGAAGAGTCCTTATTTCAGAACAAATCAGCAGCACCATTTACTTTCTATGTGTTTTTCTACACATGGCTATTCTTTACATTTCTGTGCTCATTTGAAATGTGTGACCAGAGACCACTAATAATGAGCAACTATCATGAGTGTTTCATCATCAACACACATCAAAATGGCATTCTACTTCTGGAAGTTATAAGAGAGTAAAAGTAACACAAATGAGCAAAGGAAGGAACTAGAAACTTAGGTCATAATAATTGAGATGGCTGAAAGCAATAAAACTATATACTATTAAAATATGTTGCAAAATAATATCAACACAACCTATGGTAAATACATTTTGATATATAAAAATGCCAGAAGTTTTTAAAAAGATCAGATTTGACCATGTAATGAATATTATGAGGAATTAGATAAACATTTTGATTGTAGGACAGACATGTTTCAGATTATACTTCAAGATTATAATGTTCTCGCCAGGCGCGGTGACTCACACCTGTAATCCGAGCACTTTGGGAGGCCGAGGCAGGCGGATCACAAGGTCGGGAGATCGAGACCATCCTGGCTAAGTGAAACCTCGTCTCTACTAAAATACAAAAAATTAGCCGGGCGTGGTGGCGGGCGCCTGTAGTCCCAGCTACTCAGGAGGCTGAGGCAGGAGAATGGCGTGAACCCGGGAGGTGGAGGTTGCAGTGAGCCGAGATTGTGCCACTACACTCCAGCCTGGGCGACAGAGCGAGACTCCGTCTCAAAAAAAAAAGATTAGAATGTTCCATTTTTACCAATGATATGAAGTAACTACTTATTTGACTTTAGAAAATGTAGTATTTTAATTAAAAAATAATTTAATTCATATGATTTAAAGTGAGTACCACTGTTATTTTTTAAAGTGACAATTATATGTCAGGAACTATTTTAGGCATTTTATGTCTTTGAACTTCATAGTGATTCTTCAGTTGGTGGTATCCCTGTTTACAGACAATGAACCAGGGGACCTTCTACAGTCACATGGTTAATAAGTGATAGTTAGAATTTGAATCTAGGTTACTCTGACTCCAAAGCCATGTACTCCAGTATTGTAGTTTATTTGTGTTATAGTTGCAAAGTGAATTTAAAATCCAGTATTATAACCTGTTTCTCTAGGTATCTGAGGTGTAGTGGAATGGATCCTGGACTTAGAGAAAGAGAGACCCATGTTTAAATCTTTGTTTTCCCATTACTTGCCATGTGATCTTGGGCTCTAAAGTCACTTAACCTCTTTGAAATTTGATTTTCTTGTCTACAAGTGAGGCCAATGACATCCACCCTGTAAGGTTATTTTAAAAATCAAATGAGAGTGAGCATGTGAAGGATACAGTTGCCGCTTGGCCTGTAGTATGTATGCTCAATGTGTTTGAATTTGAACACAGAGGATTTTTAGGCTAAGTGATAGAATGATTCCAAGTACTAACAGTGTCAGATTATCATATTAATAGCTGGAAATTAAGAAAGTTAAAGCCACCTATGTAAGAAACAAAAAGAAAACATTTGCTTTTTGGCAGAAACATCTTGTATTGTGAACTGGGTCTGGGAGGAACTTATTGAAGTCTGGAAGATCAGTCTTCCAGAAAATAGAGCAGTGAGGGAAGCAGCTGTGTGGAGAGGCACACACGATGCCCTCGGTGTTAGAGGGAGCAGGCGCACAGTGTAGTGTTATCCCATTCACAGCATGGCAGTGATCTTAACTGACAAGACAGGAAATGGAAGTGCCATGGCGATCTCATTCTTCAGGGAGAAAAGGCAAG